>NC_039244.1:18507340-18565050 GCF_003368295.1 Carassius auratus | reverse complement strand
CATCCAAGTCATCCAAAATGCATTACACTTCATAAAAACATTAATAGGTTAAGTTTAGCTTGACACAAGTCAACTACATTGCAAAACAAAAACAAAAATGTTAATGCCATGGTGAAGTGATATTGCACATCCAGCATGTGGAGCTCCCACAGAAATGCAAGTTTGAGTTTGGGTCGTCAATTCATAACTCCAGTTCCAATACTTCCTACAGTATAGCTCTCTATCAATAAAAACATGTTACAAGAGGAAACTAAAAGAAAGCAAGAAGTTAATCACATGTAAAAGTTTGTATCAATTTCGTGAAAATCCTAAATTGAATGCAAGGACTTTGAGGGCTCAGAGAGCATGCTGGAGCGCACTTGATGTTATCTGAAATTACCGTCATGCGCACAAGAAAAACATTTGGTATTGTCAGCCTGATTTAAAGTTTACTCTCTCCATCTGTTCTCATCAGATGGTCTTCATGTTGACCTCTAAGGCAAGCTCACGATCTGATCTAAGCACGCGCTCCATCCCCACAGTGAGCATGCTGCGGGAGATGAAGATTCAGCACCAATGCTCGCAATCTTTCCTGCAGCTCTGTGGATGAATCCAGACTGCACTTGATGATTCTAGTGAGCAATTTTGCTTTACAAAATGCATAGTTGACAACTATGTTTAATTTTAAACTTGCCGTTCTATCATGAGTTTCATTGTGAGTTTATTGCATGTGAAATATTGTAAAAGAATAAGAAAATCTTTAGATGATGTTCAACCGCTGTGATAGGCTGACTGTCTAAATATAAAAAGATTATGAGCTGGCTGTGTAACTATATTGAAAGGATTTTAATGGCAGCAAGAGTGTCAGCTGTAATGTTTTGTTTGTTTTTTTTTGCTTGTTTAGGTTTGCTTCAAGTTACACAAGGCACTACACAAACACACACATTTAAACTCACTGCAGCATCTGAGTCTGAGCTCCCTGGGCCATTGCTCCCTGCAGGATCACACAGACACATGTGCATCAGCAAAATTAACAATAATCCAAAGTTTGCCTTTTAGCCCAAATGAAATATTCATTTTGTTAAGCATTAAAAATGCAACATTTCTTAAACAAGAACACAAAAACCCTAGTGATAATGCTTTTTGGACAACCACTTGAAATCTGAACCTGAAAGCAGTCTAACAGTACAAATCCAATGAAGCAGAGTGAGCAAAGCTGAGGAGGCATTTTCAATTCATTCTCTACAGGAGCTGAGTAAAGGACTTGCACAGGGGATTTTGGGATTGACAGCAAGTAGAGCAAGTGGTGAGAGTGTCAAAACATTGAGAAAACACTCCAATACAAATTAGATGTGGGGCAACCAAACACAGTAAGGTTAAGGCAGTGACATCTGTCATAAAAAATAGAAAGTATTCTGTAATTTCTAATGGATTATTGCAAATAAATCCAGTCATTGCTGCAAATGAATGCTTTAAAATCTGGTTTTCGACCATGTAATCTGAGACAACCCCAAAAGTGGCAAATCTCTAGCATTTTGAGTGGTATTGCAGGGATTTCTCCTGCACCAGTGGAAACATAGGGTAAGTGTGTTTTTAGACTTGAGACTGGGTGAAGTTCAGGAGGTGGGCAGCTGTGATGGGCTGTGCTGATAATAAGGAGGAAATTCAGAGTAGACTGAAACAGAACAGCTGGAAGATGGACCACCTTTAAATATGTAAACCTCTTCAACAAAATGCTACTAAATACTTATCTGCATCTATCCATCAATAACACTGCAGTCCAACATAAATTATAAAAAATGGAACTGTAGCTCTATGGCCCATCTGTTCTCACACACAAGGATATGTTGTGTTTACCTTCCAGTGATTCGATGAATTGTTCAGTTAAGTTTTTATCTGCTGCACTCTGTGATCCCTGTCCCTGTGCTCTGGAACGCCTAGGTGTTTCAGCCGTTGCCTTTTACTCCAAGGATCTGTCTTACTGAGCACAGAGTGTGAGAGAGAAAGATCGTCCAGCTGGGCCCATCTGCCCATTTATGTAAGGCCAAGACACTCATAAACACAAGATCTCAGGGGGGCCTGAGTCAAAAAGAATGGTTGAGCTATTTGACATTCTAGAAAAGAAACAAATGAAGCAAGAAGGAAAAAAGGAATATAAAAAATGAGGATAGCAAAAAGGAAAAGGAAAAATTTACAAATCAAAGAAAAATGAGTGGTTCCCACTTCAAAAAAAGAAAGACAGGAAAAAAGAAAAGATGTCCATAAAACTGTTTCAACAAAACAATTGCCTCATATAATCACATAACAGCACCGATCTAATTTTTCAGCAAAATTCTGTTCCACAATGCCTTGAAGCCTGTGAGTGACAGCAGCACAGCTCCCACATTGCAGGTGTGTGACCCTGTCAAGTTAAGAAGGGGTGAGAACTGACCTGTGACTTCTCAATTTAGCACACAGAATGCCTGGAGATGTTCAACAGATCCTTATCAGCTCAATGTGGGGTGTGCAAGTTTTTGGAGCATGAAGTTTTTTTTTTTTATCTTTTCCAATAATTTTCTGATATAAACCATTACAGATTATATCATCTGCTCCAATGAACAGATAATAATCAAGAAGAATAGTTGATTATATAAAATAAATAATTGATGCATACGATAAATCTAAATATTTCTAACAAAAATATAAATATTACTAAAGGAAATATTTTGATTATATTTAAAAAATCTCAGATTACGTAACACATCAATTGTGGCAGATTATGTAACATACCAGTTGAAAAGACATAATAATATTTAGTTGCATTTAAACAATTATAAATGCAACCCTAAGAGAACTATAAATATGTTTAGGTGAATAGAGAAACTGAAATTCTCACAGGGGAGCTTTTAATTTATTTTTTGACCCCCTACAGATGGTTGATTGACATTATGTTCTCTGGTTGTGCATGTCAAATTTGCATCACTAAATAAACACACTTCACACATGAGCTCACCAGATTTCTCTGATTTCCGATTAACTAACCTTTAAATACAGAATTAATCTATCAAAAGATTATTTTAAGATTCGTACTGAGAAGAGTGATGCCATGTTACAGATTGAACATTCATTCTATATAAAACCCCTACACATGAAATCCCTGCACTCCCGAAAGGAAAGTCTATGGAAAGGGAGATATAGTCTAAATACTGTGATGAATCAACGACTTCCTGCTCTCCTGAAGTCAAAGACTCAAAGGTGTGCGCCAATGGAGTGGCCTTGGCCAAAAATAGCGCAGATTCCAAAACCCACTCCAGGCAGTGAAACTTCACAAGACTCCCACGGGTCCAAACATAAAAAGAGATTATATACCTACTGCTGATTAATGCTGCAAAAACATTTCCCATCAAGCTGGTGAGTTTACAGAAAAGCAAAAAGAAGAAAAAAACAAATCAATTTGGTAAAAGAGCAAGAAAGCCAAAGGAAATGTTGCTCTCAGCACTTCTGAAATAGCTAAACACCCAAGTCCTCTGGATTCACCGTACGGCAGATATGACCTTTCCCCTTTTTAAAACTCCCTACTGACCCCCAGATCACATTTCAAAGGCAGCATCCTCAATCTTTCTATGCTGATGAGGGCTTAATTCTCCTCAGGAAAAGTAGGAACACACAAAGGCCTGTTTCAAGACCCCAGTAAGACGTTCACCTCTGGTTTGTTTATCAAGGTCAGAGGTAAGACCACAAGGGTTGTGACTGCTACCAAAAAGCCTTTTTACTTTTACAGAGCTTCAGCTGAATCTCATGTTTCAGAGGATTTTAATCTTTTCCTACATTTTACAAAGTCAGCTAAGAGGCATTTGTATGCTAACTTTAATGAAAAGCTATTGCACCAACATGTTAATTTCTATACCAGCAAATACGGTGAGTTTGTAGCAGGACAACCAGTTTGTGTCCCAAAGGCAGATAGGGATGGGTGGAAGGAGTGGTAGAAATCAAAAAACCATCTTCAGTAATAACAAGTCTTGACAATAAAGATGTAGAAGAAAAGAGCAAGGCAGTCCTAGCTAGTTATTTTGACAATTGCAATTCAAGATAGATGAGTGTTCGTTATTTTACTTCTTTAGTTATGTCCCCCTAAAAAGCACTCAATGGGTAAACAAGGGTATGTTCATTCTCTTCAACTGGAATGAAATTAACCAGCGTGGACAGCCCTTAAAGAAGGCATTATCCAGTCTCTGTGAGGTGAAAGTAATTCTGCTAAAGATTCAAAGCTTCAGCTTCTCACCCTGTGAGCAGTAGGTCATATTCCCACTCTCTCATTGGCTTAAACCCTGAAAACACTCTTCTCATGCTTGATCAATCATCTGCAATCGTGACTTGTCAGACAAGACACCCCAAATCTGAACAAGGGGCACAAAAACGGGGAAGTGACGATGGCCTCAGGACATTAGGAGTTTTGCATCACTCAATCTACGCACATGCTGTCACATACACGTCCATACACGAGGATATGTTAATAAAGACTGGCATAAAGCAACTTGCAAACAATCTGGTTCAACAAGTGTTCCCAATGTAAGAAATTGAATATGTAATTATTACAATGGGTAGATGATCCGGTTATTAAGAATTACAGAAGCATCATGAAACAGAATAAAAGTTTGAATATTCAGAGATATTAGTCTGCAAATTAACTCTGGATTACAATATATACTCACTGCCATTCAAACGTTTGGAGTCAGTAAGAATCTACAAATACTGGACAACTGCATTAAAATATTGCACAACTGTTTCCAACATTGATAAAATTAGCACCAAATCAACATGTTAGAATGATTTCTAAAGGATCATATGACACTGAAGATTGGATTATGATTGCTGAACATGTAGCTTTGCCATAAACGGAATAAATTATACCTTAAACTAGATTAAAATTACATTTTAAACTATTTTAAATTATAATAGTATTTCACAACATTAAAGTTTTTACTATAAAATAAATGCAGCCTTGGTGACTTCCTTAAAGGGTTCCTATTATCCACTTTTAGAATTTTAGTCAGTGTGTAATGTGTAAGTTTGGGCATAAAAAAGATCCATTAGAATATCATTAGAAAAAGTCCCGCCTACAGAAATTCAAATGGTTTTGTCGTGGTTTTAATGATTGGTTGAGAGCATCAGACAAGAAGACAACGAAGAAGAAATGGTTCATGTTTTGTAATTTGTAATGTAATTCATAAATAACTATTCAAATTGACAGCAATGCATATTTACAGTAACTTTTGAATTTCTGAAATAAACATAATACATTATACCGTTGCACTTATCTGTACATAGTAAAAGCAGTTATTTTTCAGCGGGTGTGCCCAAATCATGAGTCTGTATTCAGAAAAGCATGGATCAATGCAGACAACGTAATGTCTATCAGCAATCGGTGATGGAAAATGCAATCGTCTATCGACCCAACCCTAGTTACCACTCTAATATGTTTTGCAATATCTGTGCGTGCAAAAGTTCTTGTTCAATATTCTTGGGCTCTGAAACCAGCTCAAATTGATATGGTAATATTGACACCATCCTTAACTATACCAAAACTGACAGAACTTGCTACTTTGGCAAGGGGTGGGGCAGTACTGAAACACCATCTAAGCTGTTCTGCAATCACAACGCACTGGGATAGCTAACCATTTTTACAAAAACTGTATACTTATAGTATACCTTTAAGTTCACTTTTAGTATATTGTGCACTACAAACTAAAAACATAGAGGTAAACTAGTACTCAAAGTTTGCTACTAAAAGTAAACTTTTATATACTAGAAAGTGGGCCAATTTAATCCCACTAAAAAGTATACTACTAGAAAACTGACATTTGTATACTTGCTATACTTAAAGTATACTTAAAAATATACTTGAACTTGATAAATTTGATAAAAAATACCCAGCCCAAATTCAGTTCATAGTGTTGTTCACCCTCTTGTTCTATAATGAAAATGCCTTTTTGTAAACAAATAATGCTTTTCTGAACACCTGGATGAAGTCAAACACCTTATAGAATCCAGATCCAAACATGATGTATCTCAATAATGGAATGTTTACGAGGACAGATATTCATCTCTGTAATTCCTTACGACATGTTGCTACACAGTTCTGGAAATGTAAAACAGCATTCCAAGAATGACCAAAACCATTCTAAAGGGAAATTGTGAGACTTACACTTTAGTGAATTCTCAAATCTAACTCTATAAAACACTTAAAAGTAAGAATTAAAGACAGTTACTAATCCCTTTAGTTCCCTAGTTCCTTCCTATAAAAAAACAATCTGAAATATATTCTTGAGAAGTTCCCTCAAAGACTGAGTTCGCACCCCCATGTTGATAACTGAGGCCTCAATATTCCACTTCCTTTGGTCTTACCTTTATTCTGTTCATTGTAAACCCCAGCTAGAAGTGCCTACTCAAACAGGAACCTACAGCATTCAGGCAAGCATCAGCATGTAAGAAGGTCCAGAGCAGACTGACATAGCTCCATGTGGAACCTACTGTATTCTACACTTGAGCCGTGGGTGGGGAGTGGGGAGGAGCCTGAAGGTGTGGCTTAAGGGAGTTTCACTAGGTTACTACGGATACAGGTGCATCTCAATAAATCTGAATGTAGTGGAAAAGTTCATTTATTTCAGTAATTCAACTCAAATTGTAAAACTTGTGCATTAAATAAATTCAGTGCACTAACAATGAAGTGGTTTAAGTCTTTGGTTCTTTTAATTGTGATGATTTTGGCTCACATTTAACAAAAACCAATTCACCATCTCAACAAATTAGAATACTTTATAAGACCAATAATAAAAAATAAAAAAACATTTTTAGTGAAATGTTGGCCTTCTGAAAAGTATGTTAATTAACAGTATATGTACTCAATACTTGGTAGGGGCTCCTTTTGCTGGCGTGGCATGGAGGTGATCAATTTGTGGCACTGCTGAGGTGGTATGGAAGCCCAGGTTTCTTTGACAGTAGTCTTCAGATCATCTGTATTTTTTGGTCTCTTTTTTCTCATTTTCCTCTTGACAATACTCTATGGGGTTCAGGTCTGGTGAGTTTGCTGGTCAGTCAAGCACACCAACACCATGGTCATTTAACCAACTTTTGGTGCTTTTGGCAGTGTGGGCAGGTGCCGAAACCTACAAACCTTCTACAAAAAGCTGGTCAGTAGAAAGAAGCATGAAGGGCTCCAAAATTGCTTGGTAAATGGGTGCATTGAATTTGATTTTCAAAAAACACAATGGACCAACACCCGCATATGACATTGAACTCCAATTCATCACAGACTGTGAAAACTTAACACTGGACTTCAAGCAATTTGTGCTATGAGCTTCTCCACCCTTCCTCCAGACTTTGGTTTGAAAAAAAAAACTGGCTCTCTTCTGAAAAGAGGACTTTAGACCACTGGACAACAGTCTAGTTCTTTTTCTCCTTAGCCCAAGTAAGACGCCTTTGATTTTTTCTGTTGTTCAGCAAATTCCTTGACACGTCTGTGTGTGGTGGCTCTTGATGCCTTGACCCCAGTCTCAGTCCATTCCTTGTGAAGTTCACTCAAATTCTTGAATCGATTTTGCTTGACAATCCTCAAAAGGCAATTCCTTCTCTCGGTTGGTTGTGCATATTTTTCTTCCACACTTTTTCCTTACACTCAACATTCTGTTAACATGCTTTAATACAGCACTCTGTGAACAGCCAGCTTCTTTGGCAATGAATGTTTGTGGCTCCTTGTGAAGGGTGTCAATTATTGTCTTCTGGACAACTGTCAGCTCAGCAGTCTTCCCCATGATTGTGTAGCATAGTGAACCAAACTGAGAGACCATTTTTTGAAGGCTAAGGAAGCCATTGCAGGTGTTTTGAGTCGATTAGCTGATTGGCATGTCACCATATTCTAATTTGTTGAGATTTTTGTTAAATGTGAGGCAAAATCATTACATTTAAAAGAACCAAATACTTAAACTACTTCAGTCTGTGTGTAATGAATTTATTTAATACACAAGTTTCACAATTTGAGTTGAATTACAGAAATAAATGAACTTTTCCACGACTTTCTTATTTACTGAGATGTACCTGTATATTCAGAGTGGTTGCTTCTGCCTATGCACTGCTACCACCTATAATGCCATGGGCAGATCATTTTACATTGATATGTATTACATGGCAGTTAAAATCGAAAGTTGCAACTGTGTTATTTAATGAGCTAACATGAACTAAGACTTGTATATTTTAAAAAGATTAATAACTTCTGTAGCAAATGTAGCTATTGCTCATGTGAATGTTAATGGTTAACTAATGAGGTCTTATTATAAAGTTATACCTATGGGTCTTTTGCACTTTAATCTGTTTAAAGCTGATGACTGGATGATGGTGAGATCAAATCTCTGTGTGGAGCACTGGCTGCTGTCAGAATCCTTGAAATCTCACTGGATTATTACATCTAATGGCAAAAATAATGTTTAGAAATGTAAACTGATATTTCCTACTGACACACTACAGCAAAACATAGAAAAAAAAATGATTATGCTACAAATAAATGTATCAAACGTTCCTTTATATATGACTTGACCTTAAAAGTTTTATAACAAAATGATAAAAAAATATATATTATATCCTTAGAAAAGTTGGTTATCTAAATGTTTTGTTTGGAATATGAAATGTAAAAAAAATGCTGAAAACACGAGCAAAACTTTTGCCTCAAACAAAGACGGAAATGTAAAACAAAAACAAATCTAACCACAAATGCATGTGATTTGGGGGTGTAAGCGTGTGGAAAGAGGTTTAAGACTGTTCTCCAGGACTGACTGGCATGACAGCTCTGAAATTGATGCTCTGACATTTTCATCTCTCCTGCTTCCTGAGGCCTCAGTTTGTCATGGCATTTGCATGGCTTGGAGTTTGCAGAAGCCCTGAATTAGCGATTGCTTTACTGTGGGGTCAGCTCTCTTCCTCAGAAGCCCTCTGGCAAATTATCCTAACCATATTTGAGACACAAAAACTTGACCCAGTCAGTGAGAATCGTTAAAGCTCAAATCCCCCTGTACAACATTTAGCCTGTCAAACAGGCAGTGCTTTAAATTACATATTGAGCAAAAGGTTGTATTTTCAGAGAGCATCTTTGCCCTTTGGTCGGGAAATAAGTAGGCTCACTGCTGTGACAGCTGCAGAGGTGGCAGTAGGGTCTGCCAAAATACACTTGTTCAGAAGACAAGTGTGTTTACACAGAATGACTCTTATGTAATAGACCGCAAAACTAAGAGCAATTTTTTTTTTTTTACATTTCAATGTTAATGCTATAAGGCTAGTGAACTTAGAAACTATTGTAGTCCAAGAGCCCTTAATTCTGGAAAGAATGTAATTGAGAAATGTAGTCTAGACATAATATTTTAAAAGGTTCCTTGTTTACTTGAAATAGCATTACAAATATTGCGTTAGATTTTTTTTTTCCCAAAGCAATTTAGTGTAAACCCCAACCAACAACTGATTTTGGTCCACTCCATCACGCAGTCAGCCGTCAAGAAAATATTAGGTCCTAAAAGTCATGGATCCGATGCTATCTATCAGGATGTGCAATGCCACCGATGTTAAGGTTTTTTTAAGCATGGTCTGGAAATCAACGTTTTGACTGACATGACCAATGAACCAATGAAATTAGCAGTGGGACGGGGTTTGCGCTACTAATAATAGTCATGCAAATAATATTAAGAATTGATGTAGCATAAACAGCCAGGTTATTATTCAAAAATGAAAATAATGGAGGTATTTAAATTTTTGGGTGAACTGTCGGCATTAAATAGAAATCCACCCAATCTATTTTCTAAATGCATGTTTTCGATCTTATTGTGAATGATTAATGCATGCATAATGTTTTATTTTTTTAACCTTTTTTTCATCAGAATGTCATAACTAGACCTTCTGCTGAAAAACAAAATACTTTTCTATGATTATTTATGCAGGACTTTTCTGATTATATTTAGTCCACTTAAACAGCAGTCATGCAAGCTTGCTTTCTATTGCCTCTGTTTTTGAGAACAACGCCCACATTTCAAAATCTGATCAGCAATGAATGAACCATGGCCACACCCTACAGTTTTTTTATGTGAATAGAAAGATCTGTCTCTTCTTCAGTTTCATCACGACTTTAATCATTATTAAGGAACCTTATAGTATTATAGCTATTAAAGAATAATGGGACAATAATGGAAAATAAAGGAAAAAAATGTAAAGGGAGTCACAAAGGACAAGTCAAAAGATGCAATGAGACTTTAAAAGTGATTAAACATGAGGAAAGTACCCATGACAGAGTGAGGGTCACTAACGCTAGCAGCTATGACAGCTGTTCAGATGGACAACCTTCACTTAGCAACAAAGCTCTGACTGAAGGCCACACGGACAAAATTACAAGTCACGAATCTTATAGGAAATATATCAGACATGCTATTGGTGGATAAAGTGCAAAGTTTTGAAGAGAATTGAAAAAACAAACAAATGTAAAGAGAATTTCTAAGGTATTTCATATAAAACAACACATAAAGAGAAGAGAGAAATGAAGCAAGATGGACAGAAAGAAAGAAAGAAAGAGAAAAAAAGAGAGCAGCTGGAAGCCCAAGAGCGCATTGAGTGTGGGACAGGAGAGACCACTGCCTCCGAGCACACATATGCTTCTGAACTGCTCTTTTCCCCTCTTTTTGCTCTTTTCTCTTTTCATATACAGAGGGCTTTAAAAGTCTAGGAGTCTAAAGTGAAAATCTGCGATCAGAAATTTCATTTAAAGCTGAAAATAAAATAATAAAATTTTTACATTGCATGTGAACTTTGTACAAAATTTAAGCACTGGATGCTCATTCTTAAATCATACTGGACAATTTGATCATTAACTTGTACATAAACTAATGGAGTTCATGGAGTTGGCATGAATGTTAAAGCAATAGGAAATACTGAATACTAAGAAATTAAAAAAGTGAAAAAGTGACCATCCAAAGTTAAATCCATGTGTACACAAACAACATCAAAACACACACATATGTGTTCAGTTTCAGTCTCAAACGCAATCTGTAAAAAAATAAATGGGAAAAAAAATATTGTTGGTGATATAATGTTCATATGGTATGTGCAGTTTGCTGACATTACGCTAGGTAATATACCCTAAGTAGTAAATATTATTGACAGTACATGCTCACAATAGCCTAAATACTTGTGCATATGACACACCTACACATGATGCAGTTCTATAGCTGCACTGTGGAAGAGACTGATAACTTATTGCAAAACTCACTTGCCGTTTTGTGGATAAGACACATGCCTTTGATGTGATTCGACCCGGGTTCGAATCCACTGTGAGACACCAATATGTCCCTGAGCAAGATACTTAACCCCTAGTTGCTCCAGAGGCGTGCGACCTCTGACATATATAGCAATTGTAAGTAGCTCTGGATAAAAGTGTCAGCTAAATGATTAAATGTAAATATATGTATCTCTTTAAAAGTATTAGAAAAAAATTATCAAGTGTTGCAATCAAAACACTTTCTAAATGCTGATCGTCATACTGTAAATTATTGGAAAGGCATTTTAACCCAGTAATATGTTACTCAATATGATATGTAATATGTAACCAACTCATTTCTGTTAATACTGTTATGCTGCGTTCATGTATCCCTGGGAAGTTCGTACTTACGAGTTGACAAGACTTAATTATGACGTTGGGTATGTTCATGTCATTTTAGTCGGCACAAGATGGAGGTGTACCTTATTTTAATAAATAACAAGAAAATACAACAGGGTTTATTAACTCAGCTTATAGAAAATGAACAGCAGAGAATTTGAATCTGGTGTTTTTTGCGTTTTTTATTAAAAAATAAAATAAAATTGATGAAGCCACTTTAATCTGTATAACATAAAAACGTATTAATTGTTAATAATTGTTACAGTGCAATCCTGTCTATCAATTTCAACAAAAAAATTACTGTCAACAACAGACGTTGCATCCATCGATCCAGCCATGTTTCTCATTGACACGCCTCTAACTCGGAAACTCCGGGCTTTTTGAGTTTTCCACTCGTCATTACGACTTTGCGGTGGCGTTCATGTGCATTCAACTCGTAAATACGATCTATCCGACAAGAGTTGAACGCACCATTATATTTATATAAATGCAAACATTTTTGTTTAGCTAGTCCTCAAAACAATTGAGTGATTAAAAGAAAGAAGGAAAAAAAATATCCTGCCTTTCAAACATATGCATGTTAGTCAAATTAAATTAATTAATACAAATTAATTAAAAAAAAACACAATTGAAACAAGAAATTCAACACAAATATACAACAGGCATATAATATAAATAAATATAGTTTATTGAAATGATTAAAAGTTTATATATATATATATATATATATATATATATATATATATATATATATATATATATATATTTTTTTTTTTTTTTTTTACCGTATATTGTAACATTTTTTAAATTTGTAGACAATATATTGTGTACATTACAGGTATATAAACTTCAGTTTGCACATTTATATCAGACAAATCACTCTTAATGTTAACCCTTACCAAACGATACGACATCATTCTAAGTTATGCATATTTTAGAGCTTAAACAGGGAAACAATGTTTCCCCACAGTATACACACGTGACTAAGTACACGTATAAGGGGTTTAGAGGCTGGAGGCTCTGGCAGATGCACCTGCTCCTCTGTGTGTGTGTGTGTGTGTTTATGTGTGTTTGTGATGAATCAATGAGCTCTACAGCTGGACACCTGAGTCTGTGGTGCCTCTCAGGGTTCTAGCACTGCTGGAAATGATCAAATAATTAATGTTATTAATCTTTTGTAATTTGCTTAAATTGCTCAAGTGAAATGTGTTACAGATTATAAGGTGGACATCAAGGGTAAAAATCACCCCTTCAAAAGTGACCACAATTTTTTTCTGACCATTATTCTTTTCTCTGACACTTTTGTTAACAATTAAACAGGCTGTTGCTACTGTGCTGTACAAGCCTTCGATATGTAAATGACCAGTGTCTTTAACTGGTATGTTAATGAGCTCATGGTTCTGATGTCACATGACGATAATGATCCATGATAATTAAATGAAAAAAAAAAAACATTTTCAAAGAGGAATGTGGTCAACCTAACTGATAAAGTCAGACGACCATTGCTCATCTGGTTTTAAAGGTCTCATCCGCAATATCAAGAACTGACAGCTAGTGATGTCTGTCTAAACTATAACAATAAGACTACTAGACCAAAAAAATGTAATGAATATGAAGGCAAAGGTTAGGACTAGGGTTATTGATAGTTAAGGGATAAGGGTTGAAAAAAAAAGAAAGAAAAAAAGGCCTCTCTAAACATTAAGCATGGCTAAAATAATGCATTGCAATGACATTGTGAACAACTGGTCAATAGAATTATTAATATTCCTTGGTACTAATTAAATAATAAAAGAATTTGCTCATTAAAACTGTTCATGAATATAACTTGATGACAATGCAATTTGAGACTGCACAATTGCTTCGAACTTGAGATATGATGTATGATAGAAAGCGATTTAATTAAGCACTAAGAATACTAACATTCATTTCGAGATTAAAAGAGATGACAATGACAGCCTTGAATGTCAGCGGAGACCATGTCATCTAGATGAGCCCCAGAGACAGATCCCCTGAGAAGACCTCATCAACTAGACGGTCATCGGGACAAGACCACTGGAACCAGACAAGTCCTCTGCACAATCTGACCTGTGTTGCAGCCTGGAATTTAACCACACCATTCTGTTTTTGTCTGGCCAGAGGAGAACTGGGCCCCCTTCTGAGGCTGGTTTCTCCCACGTTTTTTTCTCCATTTCTGTCACCAATTAATTTCTGGTTCCTTGCCACTGTCAACTTTAGCTTGCTTAGACACTCTTGGAACAGAGCTGAACTGGATGATGACATTACTGAATCATCAATAAAACTGACCTTAATTGAAAAAAATTTTTTTTACTGTCCTCTTGCATCACTGACAAAATATTTTCTTGTTTGAAACTGTAAAGCTAATTTGACAGAATGTTTAGTGTATAAAGTGCTTTATAAATGAAGGTGACTTGACAATGATACATTTCAAAACTCAAAACCTGTCATATAGTGACATTCCTTATTAAAAAAATGTAAATAAATAATATTATTAAAAAGATGTATCTTTTTTAAGTAACAAAATTTAGTTCCACTAGTTTTTATTTAGTCACCAGACTTTACTTTATCTTAATTTGCACAATCCTACTGAATGGTGGAATTCATACAGAGGCAAAAGAAAGGATGCAACCAAAAATGGCACTGCAGCATAAATCTGTGACCCACAAAGTGCCTTATCGGATATCTATACGCTTTATTTCCAACAAATCTTCCCCATGATTGTTTAAGTGACAAGAGCCTTGGTGACTAAAAAAAGGAAGTGAAGGAAGACCGAAAAAAGAGGAGAAATATGGGCCAGCCCTCCTTTCAGCCCGGACACTTTCCTCCTTCCTTCTGTCTCTCAAACTCTGCTCTCCTGCCCACTTCCTTGGAAACTTTATCACATACCCTTCCACCAGCTTCGCCAGAACTTCCCACTGCAATTTGTTATAAAAACTTTTCAGTTGGCCCACACGTGGTCTGGTTTTTAAAGAGCTGCAGCCCCTTTCTCACGTGGTTTGTGGGCTATTGAGTCGTCACAGGCCCACTGAATGATGGCCGAAAAATAAGGCACTGCAGACAATGCTTGGTCTTGATTAATTCAGTTCTTTCAGGAGCCTGCACCGTCGTCCGGGCAGCTTCGTACAATTGCTGCTTTGATGCATCGGGTAACGTGCTCGCTTGCTCGCTCGCTCTCGCAAAATTTTGAAATTTCCCTCTCAACAGAGCTCAACATCTATAAAAAATTTACATGTGGTTGCAAAACCGCATAAATATGACAAGAACACAACTGACCTGATCGGCCATGCAAGCTGCGCTGCTGTTGGATTCCGTCATGATTCGATAGTGTCCAGTAGTTCTCTCGTCTCAACTCTTGAGTTCTTCATTCACACCTCACCGCTTGCTTCCGCAAAGAGAGGGGGGGGGGGAAAGAACAGCCTCCTTTCGGCCAAGCTTGATTAATGCCTGAATTATTTTCACCTCATTTCATCTGATGGAGTTCTGCTTCCTCTCCGCCTCTTTCAATCATTCGGCATGGAAGTTCCCCCTCCACCGCTGCCACTTTCTCGCACTCTCTCTCTCTCTCTCTCTCTTTCTCCCTCCCTTTCTGTTTCTCTCTCACTCCCTCATCCTTACCTCCTTCGCTGTATGTACTGCAAGTTGGGGAGAGTGCACCCCTCCTCTTCTGTATCCCCCATTCTGCAAAACAGACCTCTACCTCCACAATGAATGGAGTCATTGTCATTCCAGCACTTTGGCTGCATACTGAGTACTAGGAGCTGCTAGCTTAGCTGCCTGGAGTCACAGGCGCTGCCAAGCTTTTCAGCGGCTGGCCCGCACGATGAAAGACAAAAGTAAGGAGAGGTCCACTTCCATGGGGTGTGCTACTCTCCCTGTCTCTGCATTTCTTCCACTTGTTCTAGGGGCAGCTGCACCCAGACCACCAACGCTTCCATTCAGTGACACTTGACTCTCAAATCCTCATCTCTTGACATTGCCAATTCTCCTGTAAGGTCCTGCAAGAGGCCAGAGGAGGGATATACCCTTCCGTTCATCTGTCGGTCATACCCTGGCCTCGTAGTTCATCCACTCGCTGCAGGTTACAAGGTTTTCTCAACTATAAACAGGCAAAAATCAATAGCGAAGACATATGGCAGAACGTGAAAAGCTGCATTGCAATTCACACAACAACAACAACAAAAAAGTGTCCAGCAGACAAAAGAAAGCTCTCAGTGGCAGCTCTTGGCGATGGACCCAACTGAGCATCCTGTTATTGGTGTTAAAAGTTGACAGGCTTCTGGCACTCTGCCTAATGAGCATTTGAAAGAGGTGTATAATGGTGGCGATGCATTTAATTAGCAAACTCCAAGAAGATGCATCAACATTTCTAACCACTTCACAACATTGCATGGACCACACATAACTGAACACAGTACTAATTAGAGCCATGCAATATGTAAAAAAAAACAGCTATTGCGATTTCTTTGATCAATTTAATGATTTCGATTTAAATTACGATATTGACACACATAGACATGCTTTACAGTCATAAATGCATTCAGTATGAATGAAAGAAAAGCCAACTAGAGATTTATAAAAAAAAATGTAACATGTTTCTAAAACAGACATAAGTCAAAATAATCACTAGGTAAAGGCGTGACAAAATGTCTAGACATATGGCAAAAATAAATAAATATATCTTTTTTAAAAATAAAATAATTCTATGCATTAGTCATAGAGCTCATTGTAGCGGTGCCTCAGGTGTTGAAATATATTTGTTGCGCCAGGTTCACACGTACTCCGTCTGCAGTGCGTATACAGTATGTGTATGCGGTGCAGAAGCAGAGTGCATTATTGTAACGTGAAAGCATATTAAAATAATGTGCAAACACGAATCTCTCCACTCGCATGCAGATTTCCTTTGCTCTGTCACAAAACTAGACACGCGTGCTCAGATACATGCTGCCCTCGCCCCGGAGAGAGTGCGTACACTTAAAACGTGTCTCCTCTGGTTCAAAATGTGTCCTGTGCACTCACAACTCTCTTTATGCTTATGTGCTAGATATTTTTTCTTTTCGCACCTTACTATTTCTAACCATTTTTGTTCACATATTTCGCATCTTTTACCGCGTGCAGTGTGAACACGGATACGTTAACATGGGCTCGAAAAAATACACATCACAGACAGTGTGTGAACGTAGAGTTACATAGGCATAGCCTATGCCCAGTCTGTTCTGTTCTCGTGCTCCATTTAGGCGCGCTGCATTCTGATTGGTTCGGATAGCATACTGCAGGAGGCCGGGGCTGTGGAAAATTAAACTATAAAGCGATTTAGAAATCATGCATGCTCAAATTGTGATTTTATGATGATTTTGATTAATCGCACAGCCCTGGTACTAATGATTTAAGAGTTAAGAGTGAAATAAACAAATGGTTATTTTCCCATATGTTCAGCCCATACTCTAGTCCTCAAGGTATATTTCTAATTTTTAATACATACTATTCAATAGCCCCAATTAAATGGGGACACATTTAAAGTTAAAGGGGTCATATGATGTGATTTAAAAATGTCCTTCCTCTTCGGTGTGTTACAAATTGTTTGTGAATAGATAAGATCCCTAAAGTTGCAAAGACTAAAGTCTCAAACCCAAAGAGATATTCTTTTTAAAAGTTCAGACTCGTCCACGCCCTCCTCAAACACAAATGGCTCTTTTGTAATGGGTTTTATTGTTTTTGTCTTGTCAAGTCTGTCAAGTTCTGACCAGGACATGCATCACAGTTTGTTAAGGGCCGTAACATTTCCGTCACATGCTTGAGGTATTCAGCCAATCACAATGCACTAGATAGCTGGCCAATCAGCTTTTTAGTCCGATGAGTTTTGTAAAAAACTAAGCGTTTTAGAAAGGCGATGCATAGAGGAGAAACTATAATGTACAGTATGAGGAAAATAAGTTTTTTTTTTTTTTTTTACCCTAGACCGCATAAATATATT
The DNA here is from genome assembly GCF_003368295.1 of Carassius auratus. Classification (NCBI taxonomy): domain Eukaryota; kingdom Metazoa; phylum Chordata; class Actinopteri; order Cypriniformes; family Cyprinidae; genus Carassius; species Carassius auratus. The sequence goes on along the minus strand of NC_039244.1, from coordinate 18,547,420 downwards.
GCATACTCCAAATACACAACATAATGTTCTTTTTAGCAACAACATGTGATTCCTTTAATCCAACATTGTTCTAAACATACAAAACACATAATTTTTTGGATGTGTACAAGTATTATTTTTCACTATATATTTTTGGGAACATGTGGGTTAATAAGAACACTGAATTTAACTCCAGAAAGCACAACATTTAGACTATCTGGAGCTTAAGTTCATGTGCAAACATTCTTTGGTCACACTTAATATGTCTGAATGTCGCTTAATTAGAAATAAAATATCAAACAAGGTAGCACCTGGTAATAAATTATGCTAGAGCTTTTACCAGAAATAACTTTAGCTTTTCTCAGCCATTAATTTAATAACTTTTAAACCAATGGTGTCAAGGTGAATTTTAGTGGATAAATGTAGAAAGTTCTCCTCAAGCAGTGCAACCATGCGTAGTTCATCACATCAGGCTAACGTTCCACTAATGGTTCACAACCAAAAAGTGTGCAAATTATGTCATAATTTTAAGTATATATCTTTCTACAATTTAAAATATAACTTATTTTGTGTGTTTGTACTTTATTACTTTAAAATAAATGGCAATTGGTTATACATTTTGTTATATAATTGCAAATGGCATTTATACATTAAGTATGGCATAAGAGTCAATGTATAACTGCGTAAATTTAATTCAAAGGTAATTGTATGCCTATAAACAATAAATAGAATATAAATGTATGAAACTAGTAGTTTACCTATCAAATCCTACCCTAGATAAACAAAAAAAAACTATTCAAGAATAGATTCAGAAATACAAAGTTTATTATGCCTGTGAGGTCCTGATGGTACTTGCCAAGCTGAGCTTAAACTACATCTGCTCTGCTTGTTTGACCCTTTGGGAACAGACAGCATTACAAAGAGATGAGCATGTCTTTACACTTAACTAAACTAAGTTCTTACACAACATAACATAACATAACATAACATACATAACATATACTGCAAAAAGGTCACTAGCGGTTAACCTATAGATGCTTTAGAGTGAAGTTTCAATCTGTCTTGTATCATATCATGATTATACTTCTTAGTACTTCTGTCTCAGAACAAAATGGCAAAAAAAGCAGGTTTCATAAACATATCTATGACAATGACCTCAAATTACATCAAAAATCAATTTGCTAATTTGAGAGTGTCCTCTCAATTAATTTCATGTATGTGATGCTTATTTTCCACTTGAGTTCCGATGACTACAAGTAATTGGTTGATACTTTGTTTATGTATTTGTGACACCTAACTTTTCGCACAAACACAACACACATATAAATGCACATAGCTCCGGGCAGCTCCTTGTGTCTGAGCCACGAGCCCGGCTGTAAGGGAATCTGACACATGCGGTCATTAGAGACTCCTCAGGGGCCCTAGCCAACCCCTATTAGTTAAGCAGCAGCACTGAGCTTCGCCTCCCTTCACAAAAACACTCACTTCTAATGAGGATATGTACACTCTGCTATTTGCGCTGCCCAATATCAATAGCATAATAGCGAGTGATGAGAACAAGAGAAGGGCTGTGGCATTGAAATGGAATAAACACATCAAAACAAAACTCATTAGACAGATCCTAAACAAGTGCACACATGTGGGAGTAAGGGAATAAGATCTCCTAATTAGATACTTAGCGCTCATTAAAGAACATTAAACATTTCATAATATGAAACAATTCCATCCCCACAAACCTAATCATAACTATTTATATAGCATTTTTCTCGTCATATTATTCATTTAGCTAAAAAAAATTGTGTGTGTTTACTGATCTACACTTTGATGACAAAATTGTCTCCATAAATGTACCATATTTTAAGTATACAAACATTCCCATTATTTTTTTTCTATAATTTTCTACATAGTAAGGTTTAATAAAACATTTATATGATAAAATCATGTTTGTTTGATAATCAAATATTTTTTAACATTTAAACAAACTGCATGACATTTTGCACACGCATTTCATTCAGAACTATTAAAACTATTCTTTTGTGATTTTATAGTTATTTACATTTTTTGAATATACAGAATACCATTTAATATGCATAATTTAAAATTAAATCATTAATCATTTTTAATTTATAAATTATATTTATAATACATTTTATTTAGAAATTATATTATAGGGGGGTAGACTGCACAACATTTTGCACATGCATTTTATTTAAAACTATTTACAGTAAAGCAGCTCTAAAAAAATTCCTCAAGTTCCTTCGAGTTCACAATGAAGAAAAAGCAGGATTTTGAGCTTAGTAACTACAATTATTGGCTCACCTCTACTTAGGACCCCTACTTAGCACTTGCAATCTGTGAGTCAGTAAACCCAGTTCTTAAATATTAGGCTACCAGCACAACAATTGTTGTAACTTTTTGTGATTTGAGTAAAGATACAGACTTCCTATTGGATAAATAATTCTTGAGGAACATCCCGACTCTTTTTCATATAATGAAAGTGAAAGGAAAATGGGTTCCAAGGTCTAAAACTACGAAAAGCACCACTAAAACATTTTAGTCATTGATAAGTAACAGGTCATATAGACTTTTACTTTCATTGTGCCTTTTTGTTATTATAATTTACTTTCACAATATGGAAAAGAGTGTCCAAGACATTCTCAGGAGGAAAAAAAAGCTTTACTACACTGAGAATGAAGAAGGCGATCTCAATTCAGAGAGCCATGGGTCATGAGGACCTCATACAAGTGTTAATTCAGAAGCCTCTACAGTGTAACCTGAAAACAGGAAAGCAACACAAGCGGTTTCCAGATTCACCAGGGAGCTTCAGTAAGTGTGGTTTCCAGCAAGAACCCTTAAGCAGGTGTTTTCTATTCAGGGCACGTTTGTTCTATTGACAAGCTGAACAAGAGGGCCTCAGTGTAGGCTAAAATACTACTGCTGACTAAAAAACGTCACTTTTTCAAACTTAGTGCAGGCTTTGATGAGCCGTCTCCTTCCGGAGCTCTCTTTTGCCCCATTTACAATCTAGAGTGGTATGTCCAACACACAAAAACAACCCTGAGCAAACACACACACAAAACAGAGGACCACGGTTTTAGACAATCAACTCGCATGATTTTCACCCCCTGCACATGACAGCAAACAGCCTGAAAGACTGAATGGTTGACATACAACTCTAGTAAAAGACTGAAAGTGGAAACGATAATCGAGACATGATCTTATTTAGCTTTCAGAAAGACTTAAGGAAAGTTTACCTAAAAATAGTAATTCTGTCATCATTTACCCACCCTCATGTTATCCCACTCCATAAAAAAAGATATCAATGGCCACCAAAACCGTTTCTTAAAATTTCTTCTTGTGTTCCACAAAATAATGCAGGTTTGAAGTGTCATGATGGTGAGTAAATGATGAAAGAATCCACATTTTTGTGTGAACTATCTAGCCTTTAATATATACTGTACAGCAAACTAAGGAACCCTTCTCCATAATAATAAATACGCGATCAGTTACACACAACTTTTGGTTGGCAATGGTCTTTAGCATCTTGCTAAACACTAGACAAATTCAAAACAGAAACTGAAAACTAAACTGATAAGCTATGTTTGGACATCATTGTACATAAAGCAAGAGTGATTTTTTTAAAATGGTAACTAACATTAACACAATAAATTATGTATACTTTACTGATTAAATGAATTTGATATGGTTGCAGTCATAGGAAAACAAATGGGAACTTAAAGAAAAACAATAATAATAAATTTAAAAAAATGGTGTTCAATGGAGTTTCATGTATTTAGAGTTGTTCACAGTGTTAAAGAGATGGATTATCATTCTAAACATGGCCAAAGTTTGAAAAAATAATTTGGAAGAATGATGAGAATTTCGGTGCCGAAAATCTTACTTCTGGGTTGGTACAAGTTTCGGCTGGGTTTTTTTTTATCGTGGATCTAATGGCGTAGACGAGAGCAGAAGTCCTTATATGAGCATTTCTCTCGGAAAAGCACGCCCGCGCACACACATTGACCAGAGGAGAGTGAGACCGCGCACATCAACGTGCTTCATCGGGAAATCGTCGACAACGCTGCATAGGATTTGTTTGAGAATGTCTCCAAATAAGTACGTTTTTGGATTTGAGGGAAAGTTTACCGTGTTCAGTTTCCCCAAGAACCCAGCGTTACATGAACAGTGGATGCAGTTTGTAATATCCGGGGCAGCAAAGGATGTAGCAAGTGCCTTTGTGTGTTCTCGTCATTTCAGTGATAAATGTTTTAGAAACAAGACCCAGGTCGACACTGGATTTGCACATCGTTTGCTATTAAAACATGGAGCGGTACCAGTGATATAAGACCCCATTTATGTAAGTACAATTGCATCAGATTTCTGTATTTTGTTGGAAATCATATTGTTGGAATATATGTTAATGGAAACAACATGAAACATCAGTATTATAGCTCTGCCCACGGCACGCCTCCAGGAGCTCAGCTTTTTCCAGAGAGAATCGGAAAGCTGTATTTTTCTTTTATAAATATGATACAATTAAAGACTTTTTGGTTACACTTAATTTTACAGTATGTGTACTTACATGTACTTATAGTGTACTTACAGTCTATTTATCTAAGAAAGTTCTGGTAATACTAGGTAACTACATGGGGTAGGGTTAGGTTTAGGGGTAGGTTCATAGTTAGTACCTAGTTATTACATAGTTATTGTAATTACTATAATAAGTACATAGTATTTACATGGGGAACAGGACTGTAAAATAAAGTGCTACCGACTTTTTGGATATATGAAGGATGCAGTACTACACTATAGGTACTCAAGATTAACATGAGATTAGGTGAAACTGTGTATCTTATGTACCCTTTAACAAACTAAGAAATACCCCAAAATGTAGAACTCAACTTACAAAAAGAGAAGATGGTGACAGCATTAACCTGGTGTTCAAGAGCTAAAGTTGTCTTAACACCAGTGTTTGGAATAACGACGTTAGGTAACGACGATATTTTTTCAGTAACGGGGTAATCTAACTAATTACTTTTCCCATCGTTACAAAGCCGTTAATACTGGACGTTAAATGCGGTGCGTTACTATGCATTGATTCAATAAACTATGCAATCCAAACGCAACGCACCCCTGGCTCACAGCGAGTGAGCAGGTGGAGTAATAACGAGATAAGCGATTATGATTGGGTAAGGCAGAGTCATGTGTTTCGTGGTAGCCAATCAGAGACAGTGTTTTTACACACATGCAACCACACGCGTCAGCGGCACCAAACACAGACACACACACTCGACGCAACAGCTAAACAGAGTTTAGGAGTAATCCAATGAAAAACTGGCATTTTCAAGGTGAAGATATAAGCACTACTTCAAATTCATTGTGGTCAAAGGCAAGAACGTATACGTAATGTGTACATGTAATGTGAGACACACGCATCTACAAAGCTAGTGGCCAAAAACACTTTTCTTACAAAGATAATATTTGAAATGCAGGATAAAACTCTCGCTGTCTGTTGACGTGCAATAAATATTGAAAGTTATGTACGAACACCTGTCTGTTCTACTCATTTCAACTGACTTGTGAAAACTCAAAAATTTTGACATTTAGCAAAACTTTGACATTTTTTTTTTTTTTTTTTACAGTAACGCAAATAGTTACTTTCCCTGGTAACTAGTTACTTTTATTATCGAGTAATTCAGTTACTAACTCAGTTACTTTTTTGAACAAGTAGTGAGTAACTATAACTAATTACTTTATTAAAGTAACGTTCCCAACAGTGCTTAACACACTGATATAAAGAGCGAAAACTCAAAAATCTGACCCAGGTCTACTTGAAATCTCACTGATCAATTAAAAGCATTCAAATGTTTGTATGTACAATAGCTTAAGGTAATTGCCTTATAACAATTAAATAATTAAAATAAATGAGTGTTTTCTTCACCAGTTTCCATTATGTCATAATGAAATTCAATTTTTCTTTTCAAGATTAGATTTTTTGTTTTGTTTCCAGCCAAAATATCTAAATATCCATAACCCAAGAAGGATATTCTAGACAAGTAAAAAAAAAAAAAAAATTAGAAAAAAATAAGTCAAAATTAAGTGAGTTTTTGCTTAAAACAAGCTAAATATTCTGCCAGCAGGATAAACAAAATAATCTTGTTTTCTGTTTGAAATAAGATTATTTTTTCTTACCCCATTGGCAGATTATTTTGCTTGTCCAGAAAATCCTTCTTGATTTAAGAATTTTTTGACATTTTGGCTTGAAACAAGACAAAAATTCTTAGTTGAAAAAGCCTTTTTTTGCAGTGTATCATTACAAATCAATTTAATATGCTCTCACTATGTATTACACTTCAGCTGTGATCATGATGATGCTAAAAGGGGTCTCTTTTTGTTTGGACGGAAATCCTTATTTTGTACAGCAGGAAGTAATGCAGTGAATCTTAATCTGAGGCACTGTTTGGGCAGACACTATATAGGGAAGTCAGTGGAAAGTCTGGCAGGACCATTGTAGAGGGGCAACAGAGAGACATATTTATGGACCTTCGCCTGAAAATGACTTCCTGCCCCGTTCCTTTGGCATGTGTGTGTTTGTGTGCTTATAGGGCAGAGAGAGAATCTGTGATGTCCACCTGGACCAAACGGCTTTTGGGACACCGAAGAGTAATTTCCATCGCTTGGATTAACTTGAAGCCCCCCCCCCCCCACACACACACACACACACACCTCCCCCCATAATTTGGCTGGAAGGGCCCCAGCTGCTAATTCTTTATAAATAGCGTGTAGCTCAGACCTCCTCCGGGGAGAATGGGGCTCAGTGGAAGGGCTTGGGCACAAATCAGGCAGGAAAAAGCACAAAACATACATACTTTGACAAACATATGGGACCATAGCTGAGGATGAACTTGAGGTACATGTGACTTTGACTCGCCTCACGTGGATTCAACAATCGGCTAATTAGAAAAGTGACAACAGGAATGTCAAACTGTGGTTGAGAAAAAAAGAGAAGCAGAAAAGTTTATTTTATAAGCTGATAATGTTAGGAATGGCTTATAATGGGGTCATCTATGTTTTGACAAACAGTGGAGAATCTGAGTTTACACAATTTCCGTGGGGTGGAGATCTTTTTTTTTCTTAGTAAACAAAATAAACTAGTATTAAAAGCACCAGTTGAGTCTCTCTGACATTCAATGAGGCTTTCTGTCAGGAGTAATTAAGAGGCACGCAGTGAGGTCCATTTACTCACACACAGAGGTCACATTACAGAACGTTACATATGTACAGTAATTGTCATAATTTGCTATTTCCAACAGCACAAAAAGAGATTGGTATGACACTTTATTTCTACCTAGTTCACATTAGCAGGTGAAAAAACACACAAGTCTTCAAAACTCTTTTTGAACTTGGACTTCTAGAGCACTCTGATTCCTGTGTCAACTTCTGTGCGTTTCAAATTGTGTTTTCTCTGAATTTATTATAGATTTCCTTGCACGAACAGGTCAACACAAAAGCAAGGGTTGTGTTAACTGTGATCTTTCAACATGGAAAGCTGCAAAATGATATAATAGGTCAAAGGGCTGTTTCTGTGGAGAAACCCTGAGAACAGCAGACCCCCCCCCCCCTCATCCCATGCCTTTTTTCCCCATTCACAACGCCACGGGGGGAGCAGGTCGGGTTCAAGCGCAACAAATTACCTAAATATGGGCTGAAAAGGCTTTGAGGGACTTCAATTCAACCGGTAAAAAAAATAATATTAAAGATTTAGGAAGTCGGATGGGTGGAACACAATGCTAAACTACAGTCCATAATTTCAGCTAGCGAGGAGAAAAAGTGGCTCTTTCTTGGTCAGTATTTGTGTTTAGCCTGGGTGGAATAGGGGTACCTCCACATATAAAGGCGAGAGGAAGAAACACAGAAAAACGCAATTTTCAGCCTGAGTGGTTTCTTCAAATGAAATCTAAAGGCTGAGGCTCAATGGGCCCTTTTAGCAGAGGGGAGCGTTTTTAAAGGAATCGCAGCAGTGAACGTGTTTGGCATTTGGTGGCCCTTGTCCTCCAATTGTGCATACTCCACGGTGCCTGCCTTCTCTGTGGGTTCGGTACACTCCACAGACAGTCTGGGCCTCAAACATCGACAGAAATCATGTTTGACTTCCCCTTTGCTCAACCACATCTGTTCCCCAAGCCCCTGAAGGCACTACGGTTGCACAGCTACAAAGATGTGTATGCTGTAGTTAATGTGAGTGAGGGACAGTTGAATATGCTCCTTACATAAGTGCTGCTGACCTAGACACGACCTTGAACTTGATGCCCATCCCCTATTAAAGAGACTTTGGATTATAAACGAAATAATAATTTTCACTAAAGCTTAGGTTGTTCCTAAACTGTATCACTCTCTACAGCTTTTGAGTAAAGTCTCAGTATTTTTTTTATTTATATATACAATGGAGGTCAGTGTGCTCTAATGTGGTCGGGTTCCAAAAGAAAAAGTCATAAAGGTTTGGAACAACATGAGTAATTGATGACAATTTTCATTATTGAATATACAACATAATTCCTTTACATTATGTTATTTATACCACCATGTTCTGGCTAAAATCTAATGCAGTGTCGGAAACAGTCTTTCTATTTATGTCTAATTTATATTGCAGAAATGGAAAGAGTAGCAAGCTAGGGTGCTATTCCAAAGAAGGTTATCCCTCACAGAAAGGGCAAATGCATTGCTTCAAGTTTAAAATAAAGGATTGAAAATAATAACAAAAATCATGTTAAATACTGAAATGAACAGACAAAATAGTTTTCTAATTAAAGATTTACCTTTTTACCCATTATACATGCATTTGCTATGTATTTTTGTGCTCATTAAAACTAATGCATCATAAGCTTAGCAGAACAACGACATGTATTAGAACACAGAACTCTACAGGAATCAGCAAATTTAAATATAAGTTAGCAGTTCCATTTTAGCTGATTTAGAATGTTATGTGACAGTGAAACAGCTCACTAGGGTTCTTAATGTAATTAACTGTTGCTCATTTTGTTTAATGCTAATTAATTGGCCTGTGCTTTGAAATGTTCGAGAGCCCCAAAAGCAGGGTGGGACAGAAGAAGCAGCGAGTACGGCAAAGGATCACCGCAGCTCCATCAACAGTTCCTCCGCAACTGCTTCTGAATGTCTGACAGCTCCAGCATTAATTGCTCTCATGTCATTCTACTCGACTCTAATTATGTTTTGGGTTACCACAGCGCTAACATTTTTACTGTCACTGTCAAGAGGGTAACAATGGGCTTTACGCTGTCAATATCTTATTGTCAACACGTCAGGATATCCTTAAAGCAGAACAGCTTCTGTCAGAAACAAAGAGGACTTGACGCCATTCAAAGCACTAAAGCAAGCTTCATGTCTTTTGACAGTATACAAAAACCATCTATCATGATACTTCCACTCTGTCAGATATTGTATACATTAAGCAAAACTATGTGTGTCCAATTAGGTGCAATCTGTAAAAGCAATTTAGAGTGATGTCAGTCAAAATCTTCTTTCCCTTCCAGAGAGCAAACCAAACCTCTGTACTCCCCATAATACTGGGAACAACACATTGATGCCATTGACTGCCAAAAGCACATCTCACCACAAAAATAAAGGTGGAGGTAAGGTGCTGAAAAAGTCTAAATGGCAGAATGTTAATGCTTCTCTCAATGTTGGTGGGGGGGTTGGGGGGCATTTGGCATTTGGACGGCATCAAATACAACATAAAAATCTGCAACCTTTGAAAAATCACATTAAATTAAGATTTTTAAGATTAACTTAAAGTGACAAAGAAAATCATATCCGATGAAAAATAATGGCAATTTTACCATAAATGTGATTTAAACATCAAAGATGTATTCCATCTGCAAGATGCTCATTAGAGCGGCACGATTAATTGTTAAAAGATCACGATCTCGATTCAGACACCCTCTCGATCTAATTTCTAAATGACAACGATTCCCCAAGTCTATTAAACCTTTGACAAAGTCTTACCGAATCGTTCAAATCTGTTCACACTGCCGCTGACACAGAGAGAGCAGTTACCATGTTTGGTTAACTAACATCTTCACAAACTGTCTTTTCAACCACACAGTATTATTTCTGTCTTACAATCATTCATATCATTACAGAAATACTGGGATAAAGTTTATAGTTCAGATATAAACGATGTCTATATGGCAGCGATCAAAATATATCAAATCCAGTTTTGAAAGTAGCCTACTGCGCTTCAAATAACGTTTGTGTCGATTGTATTGTTTCACAACTAGGTGGCGACAAGTGACTTAAAAATTTATTTGTCAAATGAATGAATTTTTAATTCAAGAGAATCGTTCAAAACGCTGATTCATCCAGTATTGAAACAAGTGAAGTAGGAAGTAGGGTTATGAGTGAGTCGTTGTGACAACTGTCAACTTTTTCATCATTCTAATAAAAAAAATGGGGGGTTTAAAATATTATATTACACACTACCAGACAAACGTTTTTGAACCATAAGATGTGTAATGTTTTTAAAGAAGTCTCTTCTGCTCACCAAACCTGCGTTTATCTGATCCAAAGTACAGCAAAAACAGTAAAAATTTAAAATTACATTTTTACAATTTAAAATAACTGCTTTCTACTTGAATGTGTTTTCAAATGTAATTTATTCATGTGATGCAAAGTTGAATTGTCAGCATCATTAATGCAGTCTTCAGTGTCACATGATCTTTAGAAATCATCCTAATATTCTGATTTGCTATTAAAAAAAAATATTTATTATTATTATTATTATTATAATTACATTGAAAACAGATAAGTAGATTTTTTTTCAGGTTTCTTTAATAAAAAGTTCAGAAGAACAACATTTATGTGAAATAGAAATATTTTATTATACATGTCTTTGTCACACTTGATCAATTTAAAGAATCCTTGCAAAATGAAAAATATTAATTTATATACTTGTGACAATGATAACAGTAATAATAATAATAATAAAAAATGTTTCTTTAGCAGCAAATCATCATAATAGAATGATTTCTGAAGGATCATGTGACACTGAAGACTGGATGATGCTGAAAATACAACTTTGACCACAGAAATAAATGACATTTTAAAATATATTCCAATAGAAAGCATTTTTTTTTTATGTATCACAACATTACTAGTTTTGCTGTATTTTGGATAAAATGAATGTAGGCTCTGTGAGCAGAACAGAAATATGTATAAATAAAGAAAAAATCTTACCTTTCAAAGACTTTTGGACTGATAGTGTATATAAAAATGTTTAATAATTAATTCAAATTAATTAGACACTTTTAATTAGACTCCAGCAATAACATTTTGTCACACATTATTTTATTTAGTTCAGAATCGCAGGAGAATCGAGATCTCTATATGAGACCAAAAAAATTGTGATTCTCAATTTATCCAGAATAGTGCAGCCCTAATGTTCATTCACAAAGACGAAATACACATGTTTAGACGTACAAAATGTACAGGACACAGTACAAGGCTAAAAGTACAAGGCAATACAGTTAGAAGGACAAAGAGATACACAAGACAGGCACCATAATATTACAACCCCTATAACCAATCACACGAGGGGAGGATAAAGGTGGGGATGCACCACAAAGGTTTATTTACTATAGGACCCCTGCAACAGTTTTCCTTAGCTTTACAGCTATTTACAACATATTCCTCATATGGACTTCCATATCCATTCTATATAACCATGAATTTAGGAGGGATTATGTTAATAGTCCAATTATGAAATATTGTAATCCTTAATTCTGATATAATTTAATTACAAATTATACCAGAATGTTCTGTCATAATTTACATTTTATGTAATCAAGTGACACAGCGCTTAAAAATATACAAATAAGACTGGTTAAAAATAAGACAGAACAGCTCAGAACTAAAAAAACACACTACCCAGTTACAGTTACACAAGAGACTACAGCATCACGCAGCAATTCCACACAAACCACTGACACTTCAGACAAACATGTCAGCCTTCACAAAATTTGCAATTAGAAACATTAAAAATAACAATAATATAACTTAAAGTAAAAACCAATGTAGCAAATGTAGCTATAATCAGATCCAAAGACATAAATATTTTTTTAGTTTACTGAAATTGAATTTATTTGATTCTTTCTTTTGCAAAACATTAAGTATTACGTCAGGGTTGACACATCTATTTAGAAGACGTCATACATCCTTGACTGTCACTCTTGCATTGTGGTTTTGCAACTACTACGCAACTATCACAAACACAAACACTATCACATCAAACACAAACACTAAAATGTTATTTATTTTATTTTATTTATATCTTATTTTATTTAAATCCATTAAAATAGCCGTGAGGGTTGATAAAATGACAAAACATTGTGAAAAGTGATTTTTCTCTTCCCTAAATTATACCACATCCTCTGTTATATTCCTCATATTTCCATACTACCCCTGAGAGTCATTCTTATGAATGCAGTAAGTAGAAAAATTGAAAAATAGAAGTAGGTCTAATAATTTCTTTTAGTTCAGCTCTTTGAAACAATTACGTTTTTTAGAACTGTGGCCTGATCCAAAATGCTTTGACCTGCTTGAGTTCTAACTTTTAATCAGACAATAAAAAATGCCAGGTCACGTTACTAAGAAATACACATAATGCAAGGTTAAAACAACTTTCAAACATATCTAATAAAAAAATATAGCTGTGAAAACCTGGGCATGGAGAAAAAGGAAACATTTCTATAAAAGTTACAAAATGCATGCCTGCTGGGAGACTCACCAATATGCCAGAAAATTGTTTATCCGCCATGCTTTTGAAGCGGTCTTCAGCGTGGGTCCCCTTTCCGGAAGGATGCCCGTCCTGGACTGTCTCTGTACTCTCTGGAACCTCGTCTTGAGCTGCTGGGGTATGAGTCTTAGTTTTTGCTGCACACTGCTTCTCCCTCAATCGTTTCCTCTCTCCACTAGTGGCAACGTTGGTCTGAGGTGGCGTCTCTGCTTTGTGCTAATTCTGCGTTAATCCAGGAACTTTTCTATGCTGTGAAAGGAACATGTGACAGGGAGAAGGAGGGAGGAAGGGGGGGAAAGCAGCTATTAGCCCCCAAACGTGTTGTTTTCTCTCTAAAACACAATCATTTCATAACTGCAGATTTCACTGTCCATGTGCTGTATGGGAGTGTGGCTTGAGTTTATCTTATGACTTTAAAAGTCTGATATTACGATTATTCAGAGAAGTGATATAGAGGAAGCTTAAATTTGAAACTAACATGAGAAGACTTAGTATTTTCAGCAAATAGCTAAAACAAAGGGTTACGGTACAGATGGGTACAGAACATATGCTTCTAGAAAAAAATAATAATAATTTACCGAACAGCCTACATCAGCTTACAAACTGTTATAGTCCACATTCTGGATTGGTTAGAAACTAAGAAAACCTCACACATTCAATCCTTATGTTTTACTACAACAATATTCAAAATCCAGCACATGGACATTTTTATATTCTGCACTAGTACTTTATTTTAATGCAGAAAATCTAAGTTTCTTGTACTTCTCACTATACCAGATATTGTCAGATTAAGGCTAGACCAAGACTTGAGTAACAGTTCACCAACTGGAGCCTCTTAAATCACTCCAGTGTTGTTGTGACACCAGGCAACACAGTACATCACTCCTCTTGAATTAAAGTGAACGCTTCTCCAGACCTACCATTTGAAATTAATACCTCAGCCTGGACGAGTGAACTTTCACTCATATGGCAAGGGAACATGCACCAATATTTCAGTGGAAAATTACTGCTATGGTTCTGCTAATGGGAACGAGAAACTATGAACATTAAACATACAAGGTAACAATTACGAGGTATATAGAATAACAAATTAACAAACAAACAAAAAAGGAAAAGATAATGCATGGGCAAAAGTAGGTTAAGAGACAGGTGTACTATCCCTCAGCCACTCACCCTTTTTCACAAAAAGATGTTTTTATTTACAAAAAGCAGCAAGATAAGACATAAGATAAGCAGTGCAAACTCTCTGAAACGATGGCTGCCTTATCAGCATTTAGTTGTCTATTGCATCACACAGAACATGTGCACTTAACTGAATGAGCTGTGGGCTATCTATTGAAAAATACAACTGTGACCAATCAGCTCTTTAGAAATGAAAGTCTCTAGGGAGGTCAGGCAAAAAAACAAAAACAGTAAAAAATAATAACAATAATAATAATAATAGTTATAATAATAATATAAAATATATATTATTTAAAATATTTAAAATAAAAGCCATGTTGGAAAAAGCATAGTTCTGCAAAATAAATATCCCTTTATTTATTACTTCCAGTTTACAAAAAAAAAAAAAAACTTTTTGCCAAACAATCGCTTCAGTGTGTAATTCATCAATGAACCCAAAACAGAAACTAGATATCTGTTAGTGAAATTCACTGGTCACATTAAACATGATTGTAATTTACTAAAGCATAAGTACAAATATAGAGCTGCGATAAGTCTAGTAGCAACAGACCTTGTCAGCCTCATTAAAATCCTATACATTATGAATTTTAAAATATGTATTTGTTTAAATCTATTCAAGTATAAACAAGACTGATTTCACACTAGCTGTGGTGGGTCACATCTCTCTCAACCCAGCAGATCCATTTCAGGCACAATGTACATGAATGATTCTAGAATTGGCCCAACTGTAGTCTCCCTCTTATGTTTTAATGAATTATTAATATTTTCATAATCGCAGTTAGTATCAAATAATTATTTTTAAGATGTAAAACGTTTCAAGGCTTGACTCCTGGAAAAGTATCTGGAGCCTCCAATTGTTGCAAAGTTAATTTATATTTGGAATGCCCCAATATAAATGGCATCAGATGACAATGCAATGTTCCAGAAGCCCAGTTGGATGTGGTGGTAGAAGTTGGGAAGTCACCTTTGCAGACACTGCTTTGAAATGGCTGATGAAATGACTACACTCCAAAACTGTGGCAGGTCATAGGGTGGCTCTCATTATCTATGACGGGTGGAAAAGAAGGTTTAAACTTGCTATGAGTTTCATTGGCTAACCATGCAGGTGTCATATATATAATATATAAAGCATTTAAATCCTTTGAAGTTAATACTCATGTCAAATGAAAATAAAAGACTGCCACCATCATTGCAGTCATAACTTTGAGATAAAAAAAAAACAGTCCCATTATTGTAACAGACCAAAATATATTAAACTAATTTCAGTAAACCATAGCAAAAAATATAAAGTAATAATAATCATTCATTTGTATATAACAGTGAGAGTCATCTGGGATACCAGACACAGAAGAAACAGTAGCATAGCATACTGTAACACAGTGTACTGCACCTCCTCAAATCCACCCAACAGAGATAACATGGAGCTCCAAAACACTGCAGTGCCTCCCACAACATTGGCTTTGACCTCGTATGTATTAGTAGAAATGCTGAGACTCAAATTGAGACTCAACAAACCAATAAATTGAGGACCTGAGACACAACAAACCAAGAAATATTTTTTTCTATAAACCATTGCAAGATTTTGCTAATAAGGATCAGGATGTGTGCTCAGTTAAAGTATTCTACAGCACTTTTCTGTTATTCATCCAGTAACTGACAGACACTTTAAAAGTAGCATATGTTCATATCTTATCATTAAGTGACATTGCCAGAACTTACTACAAAACACTGATGGCAATAAAGTAGATGATTTACAGTGAGACACATTTTGTCTAAATGATATAACCAGTTTCTAAAACCACCAAAGAGAAATGGCACTTCTGATTTTGTTATCCAATTGTTCTTTTAGATATTTTCTGATTCTGTTGCTCAGCCATGAAACGGATTATTTCTGCAGGTGTTATCTACAGAGAATTTGAAGCACACAAGTTAGTCTCTATCTAAATCCATTAAGATAACAAACTTTGCACAATTTTCATTCTGGCAAATGTTCAACTGGTTAAACCACTGCACATTTTATTCAACTTAAAAATATGGTATAAGTGAACATAAGCAACAAAACAGATAGGAAAAAAAATCTATGGGTAAAATTACTACATTGCAGCTTTTACTGATTATTGGTGTTCAACTGAGGAGGAAACTGCCACAAGTTCTCATTAACTTAACAAAAATTCTCATTCTCACTAAACTCATTAACAATCTGACCATTTGTTTCTAACCTTAAATCTCTGCAGTTTGTCCAGTTTCATTGCTTCAGTTACAGCAGTTTTTTATAACTACTTAAAATGGACATGATAAAATTAACAGGAACTTAGGTCTTGTCCACACAATTTCTGAAAAACAATATTTGGGTTGCATGGAACTTTAGAAGTTCAAGCATTACAGCACATCCTGGAAGAGAGAGAAAAAAAAACATTCCCAATTTCCACTCTGCCAGCACAGAATTATTGTTCATACAGCCATTTAATCCCTTTTACTTTACATTGTGGACAAATGGTGGACAGTCTGTCTGGACAGGGAATTCAAAGTTTTGAGTTTCGGTCTGATGAAGGTTGCCGTGTATGGGTGCACAAATTGTGAAAAATAAAACTACCTTCCCAGATTACATAAACATTTATAGGAGCTCTGCTCATTTGAAAAGGCTTAGGAAAAGTAATCTGTAGAGAATTTATCACAAATTTTCTCACAACTGCTGCATCCCTTTTATTGTTTTCTCACAAACTTTTAACCTCTACATTGTACATCGGAAATGTAAATAATACTAGTACTAAAAATAAATACATTCTGAAATATGGCCATAGCAAAAAGTTAAACAAATAAAATGCAAATAAACTAAAAGTCCATTAAAGTACCACACTCTGGCACTTCTCCAGCTTGTGACAAGGAATGTCAACACAGGACACATTTTATGTATTGGAGCTAATGCACACCATGTATGGTACAGAGGTTGTGCTTTGACAGCATGGTCACTTATCGCATGGTTTGACACGCCTTTGAGCTGCTCTGCTTTATCATAAATTATTTTGACATGTTTGTGAACAGATCTGGCCCACGAGGCACATTGTCTTCTCATCAAGTTTTCAATGGCAAATTGATCTCAGCATACCCAACATGTTTAAACATGATGGATAAGTACATGCAAAGGAGGAGGGTCTTTTATTTGTTACATACAGCCTCTCCCTTTTTTTTAGGAAATTGAAAAGAAGGCTTAAACGTTTTACTTAGACCCTAATGGCAGAAAGAAGCAACTGATTGTAGTATCAATGCAACCAGCAGGTTCATGTATTTACCAAAGAACAATATGCATTTTGTTAATAAAAGACTGGTCAAATGGTCAGATTCTTCTATCAATGCCATATTTAAAAACAATGAGAAGAATATGGTTCCTTGTAATACATAACAGATCTTATATAAGTGCCTGAAAAAGCAAATCTTTCCAGATATCTCCATTCTGTACCTTAAAAATACCAACCTCTACCAGAATATGACAAGATTATAAATGAATGACAAAAAAAGAAAACTGAACATGTTAAAATAATAAAGTAGGCTATTAAACTCAAACTAAGAGAGATGTTCTAGACATATGACATCACAACCTTACATAAGGTTAGGGTTCTAGTGTTTCTTATTTGTAAGTCACTTTGAATAAATGTAAATGTTATGTCACACTGGGAAACCAAAAGTTGTGTGTAACAACATTCTGTGACAATTTACAAGGCATATGTTATCAAATAATAAACCCATTGAACGTCCATTAAAGGATGTAATTATTGTAAGTTACAGGTTGTAGGGTGCAAAATGTATAAACAGAATCACTAATGACACTTCACCCGCCCTGTTACAAGCTGTTCTGACCTGAAACGAACAATAAGCAATAGTTCAACGTTCCTATTAAACAATTACATTTCAAACAAATGATTATCTGTTACTCTTTAAAGCTACGAATCTCTTCCTAGTGGTATGAAAGGAAGAATCACTCGGCTGTAGGCTACACTCGTGTAGCCTTGTATATGTTGCTCTTACCATCGCTTGCTCCTTGGTGTTATACAGAAGACAGCTGTCAAGTGGGTCTGGTTTGGACACGACCTCATTAAACTGACGGACATTTCTTTGTTAAACTTCCAATTTTCAAAGTACACGCTGTACAGATCTGTCCCCGCCCCTTAAGCAAAAGACCCCCCCCCCCCCCCCCCCACACACACACACACACACACACACACACACACACATGTGGACATGGTTTTAATAGTTTCTTTTATATGTGACTTCTGGATAGTGTAATAACAAAGTAGTGCTCTGACTCAACGTGCCTGATCTTATCTGAAACGAACCAAAAAAGAGCAGACGCAGTCAAAAACCAGGCTAACTCTTAAATAATTTTGACCAACGTACGATAAGCTGAATAAAGATCAATTCAATCACCAAGTTCGGTAATTATGAAGACGCCAGCCAGATCACCTTTACAGAGGATATGAATGAGAATATGTAACTAACTAAAAAAAATGACCGGTAGCATTGAACACGTGTGTTGCTGCGGTTGATGGATGGATGTGTCTGGTAAGGTTAGACAAAGCCCTGCGACTGAGTAGAGGATGACGGACTGCAAATAAAACTGGCGTTTTATTAACCTATTACTTCCTAAATAAGCTATTTTTGGCTTCTGAATCCTTTCAAATATGACACATGTAAAAAAGAGGGCGAGGTGTGCTGCCAAAACATTAAACATAATGCCCTGTCGCGTAGCAACACCGTATGTGAGCGTGCGTGGAGTGGATATCATGGGTGAAATGAGGACACACGGCGACAGACACACATTCGTTACCTTTTATTCTCTAAATGATGCTCAAAGACAGTATAAGGAGGAGGATATACCAGCTTCCCCATTCACGCACCGTTGCGCAGCGTAGCGGTGGGTTTAACAAATGCTAGCAGGACAAAAAGCAAGATTATACTGAGTGATATGCTCCAGCTCTGACATGTAACGTTAAGGTGTGCCATTGGCCCCTCTCGAAGTTTTTTTCCACTCTGAGAAAATGACCTGAATAGGCTACACGACGATATTAAATTGCTTCTCTCAAGAGGCAGAATGATGAATAGTCTATTTGGTTCTGTGTTTAATTCAGTAATTAAGGCTTAAATAAGCCTTAACCTAAATTATCTTGTAGGCATATAACATCAGTGTGTGCATGAAACCTTGCACAAATATATAGAATAGCTTAACCTTTGTAGTCATGGGTCCCCCACTAATGTCAGTCATAAAATCTATTTATGAAAAAGGAACCTGGTTATTAGCTAGCTTTAAAGGAAACCTTTAAAAGGGGTGAATGTTGTGAGACCAAATTCAGCACATTCTGTTTGCATCATTGAGATCATTCAGTAGTCATTAGATAGTTCAGTATAACCTTAACATTTTAATAGTTATCAGAAAGTGAAAATTTGGAGCAGTGTAATTAATAACAATTTTTAAATTTACATTTTAAACTTTAATTTGAAAACATTTCAATGAATTCTTACTATAGCCCAAGGTTAGCTGAATATTGTAGTACTTTTACATGTACAGTTTTATCTTGCTTGCCAGTGCTTACCTCTGCACACTTAAAACATCTTTGCTAGTGCAGTGTGTGCTCAGCTATGCGTGGCATTGCATCAGCAGGTGTAATACGGGACACAAACCATAGGAAAGACTGCCATCTCCTGGAAGAAATTGATACTTTCAGATAAATCAAATCTATCAAATTTTAGAAACGTCCTCGGCTCTGATTACTTTTTAAATGTTAATATTTTTAACAAGCATAAATAGTGGTGTAAGCCACTTTTGACATTGTATTTAAAAATGT
Source organism: Carassius auratus (assembly GCF_003368295.1). Taxonomy (NCBI): domain Eukaryota; kingdom Metazoa; phylum Chordata; class Actinopteri; order Cypriniformes; family Cyprinidae; genus Carassius; species Carassius auratus. The sequence goes on along the minus strand of NC_039244.1, from coordinate 18,527,611 downwards.
AGGTTATTTGAATATGGAAAGTAATTGTTCTTATATTCGAGATATGAAACTGAACAGAGTAATGTGTTGTGATGTAGCGTGACTTCCTGCCAGCAGAGGGACACAGCACTAAGGTATTTTTTTATTTTAAATTTTTTTACAATAGCCAGATAGTATATAATGGCTGTTATAATGAAGGAGGCCAGGAGGGAAAATATAAATTAAATTCAATTAAATTATCAAAAGAAAAAAAATGCCCATCTATTATCAGACAGGAGAGGGCAACATACTGTAGCTTATCCAGTAGCAGTACCATCATGCATAATGGAAGGAATACTGTCTTTGTTTTCTGAACAATTTATTTTCACAATATTCGAGATGATTAATATTTTTGACAATGATGGTGATGTTACATGAGTTAATTACTTAATTTTAAAGTTTTAGTAGTATAGTAAGTAGTGGCTTAGGTAGCCTAAAGTGTATTTCTAAATATAAATATATGAAGAAGATTGTAGACCTTTATATTATCAGCTTATATGAAGCTTTACTTATTTTGCACAGTATGGAGTATTTGCTCCATTTATGGAGTAAAAATTATTCGTGTTGTATGTTCTATGTGTAGATCTTAGTTTTTAATATCTTTCAGAGTGGCAACTCACAATATTTAAAATAAGAACGTTGAAACAAAATGAGACAAGAAAATGAGACAAAAGACTGACTACAAAAAAAGACAATGATTTTAATCCTTCTGAAAATCAATTTAAAAAATAAAATAAAAATACTCCCTGACTTGATACAAATGCATAAATTGAGAATAAAAAACTTGTATATCCTATACAAAGGTATGGGTCCTGCCCCGTTTTTATACATCTGAGAAAGTACTAGCTACATAATTTACATTATAAACGAACAAGAATCTTCTTCTGTCAATACTGTCATAATTTAAATCAAATGACATTAAACTGCTATTCATATAACTGCTGTCCCAAAATAGGAATTGTCTTAACAATATAAAATCCTCTGGTGGTTTAAAATAGATATAGTCTTTTTTTTTCACATGTGCCTCTTCATGTGCAGAGCCAGATGATCTGAGCGGGAGAAAGCTCTCTCGCACAGCTGGCACTGGAACGGTCTGTGTCCGGTGTGTTTCCTGTAGTGACGCGTCAACTCGTCCGACCTGGCGAACTTCCAGCCACAGCCTTCCCAGCTGCAGTGGTAGGGCTTCTCCCCTGTCAAAAGAGCGGGAGAAACATTTATTATTGTGTACAGACATTGGTTAAACGCTTTATAGTGAGAAATTAAGTGAAAACAACACGTAGCCCACAAAACATACCTGTGTGTGTCCGCATGTGTGCTTTCAAATGGGAGCTTTTCGTGTACGTTTTCCCACATCCGGGGAAATCACAGCTGTGCGTCGCTGTCCGTTTTCGTGCCCATGACCGACGCCCTCGTTTTGGCTTGCTGTCTTCTGGGTTTAAAAATCCCAGGAGGGGTGAGGATGGTGGGGTCAACATCACCCCTGGGATGACCGGGTGATTTGTCCGAAGTGGCTCGCTAAACATGTTATAATGTCCGTGGTAGTGTTGATGCTGTGCGTACTGAGATGGAAAAGGCGCGCAATTCATGAACTGTTGTTGATGGGCACTGTCAATATGATGGTGAGAGTTAACCTCTGTTAGGATGCAATCTTTCCTCCCTAAAATGTCCCGAGGCACATCTTGTTGCACGTGATGCCCATAAGTCTGATGCTGCTGCATCACGCGCTGAGGTTCTTGTCCAAAATAATGACCCGCGTAGTCGTTTACCATCATGCAGGATTGCTCGAGGTTTTCACTTTTTATTTTGTATCCCACGTTACTAGAATTGGACACGTGTGTCTGGTTTCGAGAGTTGATAGACCTTAGTTCAGTGTACTCCAGCCTGTCGAAATGTCCTTTCATACTAGATTCATGCGAGTCGCCATGATAACTCAAGTTTGGAGTAAACAACTCGGCTACCAGACTGTGTCCTTGACATGCGTTAAAGTTGGTGCCACAGTACGCGCTCGGCGACGGGTGACATCCATCGCTGTCGTACACGGTACTGCAGCTTTCCGGTGACTCCGGTAGAGAATAGGGCGGCGGCGCTGGGTTGTTGGGATTGTCAGACGTGAAGGAGTTAACGTTAGACAGAATGAACTCTAGATCCAGAAACTTGGAAAGATCATCCTCGTCTCTGGCCAATGGTGGAGACTCAACAATGCTGAACTCCACCTCGATGAGGGGTCTCACGTCTCCAGCTGACGCGCTAGTTTTAGTTGGGTCAACTTTCCAGTCCTGAAAATAATAATAAAAAAAATGAATTCGGGTAAGCCTTTACTCAAATAATAAAGTCACAGTCATTCAAATGATTTAACACATTCTACACAGACGTGCTGTTTATAGCATAGCCTACTATAGAGTGCGTGAATTATAATGACTTTCAGGAGAGACAACTTCGGAGTTAACTGATTCACAACATCATCTTAATTGATTTAACAAAACTTTTAAAATCGTACTAGGTTCTTGAAATCTAAATATTTAATTCAGCTAGTCTATAAACAATGACATTAGCCTAGGCTATTTGTTTTGCTGATGTACAGTACGATAATAATTCTAACGAAAGCACTAGAATGATCTACTGTCCTCTTCATACGAAAAACGATTTGTAGCTATTTATCAATAACTTGTAATCACTCCCGTGATTGGTTAAACGTATAAAAAACGTGTAAAACCTAAATCATGCCCTCATAATTCGCTCTCTGAGTGCTGCAAAATACATTTTAAATATACCTTAAATTTGGCTAAATGAAAAGCTGAACTCACCCGAACAATTTCAGACTGCTTTTCGTCTAAAATCTGGTTGCTTGTAAAAGTATTTATCGAAGGCAACATCGCATCTGCAAGAGCCATGTTGCAAATGTTAGGATACTCAGAAGCTGTTCACTCTCATTCAGTCCGAGATAGATAGACAATGCGTCTCTAATACGTTTGACTGGCTATACCTGTCCCATTATAAGGAGGGTCTGAATGTCGCGGGGGCGTGCTCTCGTGACGTTTCTCACCTAGTTGTAGCCTATCTGGTGTTTACTCTGGCTACGCTTAACAACATGTAAACATTGTCAAAGCACAATTGGGAATTTGGCCTTTTAATTAACCGTATCTCCTTATTCCATTAAATTATAAAGACTGCTTAAATAAAGTAGGCTATAAATTATACAGATATTTAGAGACACTCTAAAATGTGCATGCTGGACCGGCTGTTGGTTTTTTTTTAATTTGCAAATATTTAATAAAATATTTAATGATTATTCAGTTCATATCATAGTCATATGATTCAACGACAAATAATCTCACATCCAGATAATTTTGCGGATTTGTAACTTTTGATTTTGTTTCTGAATTCTTAGTGTAATCTGAGTTCTGAAGGGGGCGCAATAAACCCCCTTCTCAGTGAGACTTTTAGTAGTTTATTGAAGGGCCAGGTAAGCAGCATTAATTTGGTAAATTGTGGGAAAAGGTTTTCAAAATAATCAGTATAAATGACTTATTATTTATAGGATCTATATGAAAGGTGTGTGGTATAACTAATATTCGATGCAATAATGTCTAAAGAACAAACCAACATATTCCAAGGAGAATAGAAATAACATGCTAAATGAATAATTTAAAATGAAACAAACACATTTTATAACACGGGACCAGAAGTCTACATAGACCAGCTACATTACTGTGAGTTTCACCTCTTAATTCGTATTAAAATGAACCTGATCGCGGGTATTAATTTATCCAGATCGAACTGATTCCCAATTTGCATTTGAATGACCAGCAGTAAAATCTCGGAGCCATCGAAACAACATGATAATCTCAATGTTCAACAATGCAGGACATGCTAGTTAATGATCTCTGAGTCAATAGACCTCTTTCAGTTGATTAAAATGCAAATGAATGGCCTAATGCTCCCGGGTTTATGTTTAGAGACAAGGTGGAGAGCTTTAACCAAAAATATCTATTCCACCTGATGCCTAGGACGAGGCATTTAATATCCCAGACACAATTAAAACGTTGATAGAACGAAAAACAATATTTACAAATTGCTTTTAATTTCATAGCAGTATGCTACCTATGTACAGTGAAACATGGAAACGTTTTGCACGTGCAGTTTCTTCTGTTCTGTGCGCAAACATGCAGCTTTGCTCAATCTGATTCTGTCGGTTTATATAGTGCAGTTATTTTTACCATTTGCCTACGTAATTCAGAGTCCGGTACAATCACATTGTCTGGAGAGAAGTGGGAATGGAAATGAAAAGAATTTCCTGAAATACAAAGGGTGTCCTTTTCCCCAGCACAAGCAAAGTACAAGTGTATTTATTTTAAATGTAAAAAAACTTTAAGTGCAAATATGAAATATAAATGTTTATTATGCTTTATGTTTTATAATGTTATGTTTTAAAGCATCGAAGCTAAAGTTTATAATTTATTGCCACATCACGTTAATTTGAGCGCTAAGTGATTGCATTTTCCGATTTGCTTATATTTTTTAACGTAATTTCCTATATACATTTTACTTTGTCCTTCTATATGAAAGTAACTGGAGTTTTCCCCCTTTGTTGTTTTCTAAACACAATTAAGTAGATTGCAGACTGGCAGACAGGACACCGTCTTCCCGGAGACATTCTGCTGTATTTACAAGATGTCTAATTTGGCCAGAGAAATTGTTTTAATGTCCAGTTTAACTGATATGCGAGTGAGGCTAGGCCATTTCTTATTTTTACAGATAGGCCTACGTGTCAAATATTTTATGAAAAAAAAGGTACTGATGCACCAGTCGAGGACAAAAATAAATCTTTACATATATATTTTTAAATCTCATACCTGGCTTTTACCATTACGCTGAAAAGTGCATTTTTGTTTTATTGACTTTAATGTATTTCCTGTATAGTTTTACAATATTGTATAGGGAAATCCTGCATATTTTTTTCTCCTGAAAATGCCCCATGATATATGAGTTGTGTTTACATTAACTTAATCTACTTCTTGCTTGTTACATTATTTCCCTGATAACATAAAACAATTACACTGTATATGTCAAATTCAAATATACCACTTTAAGAGACAGCACCATATTTTATTTGAATTAAATGTTGGTTTAAACAAAATGGTAAATGTTAGCTGCATACAGGATAAAACATGCTACAGCCAGTTATATATTTGAATATTTACACACACACACACACACACACACACACACAGACAGAGAGAGAGAGAGAGAGAGAGAGAGAGAGAGAGAGAGAGAGAAATTAGCTTTTGGTTGAATATTTAACAAAAAATATAGTCATTAGTCATAATGAAATGAAGCTGTCTGAGCAACACTTATTTATTTTCTAAATAAAAACATTTCATAATGTTTGTGTAAAACAAACTGATAGAGCAATAGATTAGTTAGTATTTAGTCTGTCTAAGGAATGCAAGCCTTTTCTGTTGGATTTTAAGGAAGATCAGATAAGGAAAATGTTGATTTTACAAAGGAACAGTCTCCACCCTCACACACTTATGGCTTGTGAATGATACGTGATCTTTGTCAAGTACATATGTGCATCATGCAAATGTTTACACTTTCCTGTTTACATCCATATTCATATATGCACATTTACAGTATAATGGCTTTAGCACTTTTTATTTATTTTTATTTTTACATTGAAGCTTGTCTTCAGTCCACATAACATGACTTTGATTGCACTGATACGTGTAAATGAGACTGGAGTGATAGAAATACAATCAAGAAAAGCTGCTGTCATTTCTGCACTTTCTCATGGACAGGCAATCAAACACTGACCCAACAGATTCCAACCTGAATTCATGCATACAGATCTATTTATCACTTCTGCATTAAAGACAAACAGGCAAGTTGTAGCAGCCCATTCTTAAGGCATGTTGAGAAGAAGTGCCCTTCAGGGTACACAGGTCCCTTCATCACTTGTTATAAAACCACACTTGTTATATCTCTCAGTTTCACTGTTAAATGTAATGACTAATGGCTGAGTCAGTCACTGCACACCCACAATCAATTGTTTCCATCCAAAAAAAAAAAAAAATTCAGATTCTCCTGCCTGTGCTATAATTTTAAGACATCTGGCATATCCTTTCCCTTTCATTTTTCAGTCGTGTCTGAGTGCAGTTCTTTTGTTGAGTTGCTCAGTGACTCAACCACCTAGACAAATTTGTGTGGACACAGGAGCAAATATTTGTGTCCACTGCACCGACCACTATCTCTGTCCACTCGATCTTCCTGTTCTTGCTTTGCGAAAAAGAACAAGTCCTTTCACTTCCACTGGACCATTGCAGGGTCTCAGACAAGACAAGGTACAGGTGAGGACAAAACCTCTATCGACTCAAAGGTGGTCTAAATGGCCATGGGACCAATGTAACCCCACACAGTGGATAAACTAAGAAAAATATTCAGCTTACACAGATGCTGGAGCTGCTGTAGCGTTGGTGTATGTAGAGGTAAACTCTGTCAGGGCTGTACTGTATTTACTGTGGCCTAGATTGCCTTTCCCTCAGTTTGTCTTTCTGCACTGGCTTTTCACTCAGGCACTTGGATTTTCAATTACAATCTAATCTAAAGTCTCCAGAATAGTAATTATCCCCAATCACCCGAGCAGAAAGGGAAACCCAATGCTATCTAACATAAATACTTTCCCATGTACTGAAACTGTACCTTTGCTAATTTATCAAAGGAGAAACAGCACATGGTCCACCAAGGGTGTGGACCAGGGATATGGATAATCATGGGGGAAGAAAGGACAATATGAAAACTGTGTGAAATATGTGGAGACATGTCAAGACTGAAAACTGTTATAATTATTTGTTTGTGTGATCATTTAAAATAAATCCCAGACATAATATTTTTTGTATTGCATTGGATGACAAAATGGCCTATTAAATGTCGTTTCCAAGTGTGATTATTAGTTAAAATTAGAAAACTAGCACATAAAAAAAACATACTGTATATGTACATCTATATCAAACATGTTCCGACATAAATCCGCACAGTGAACCTCCAGTAGCTGCTCAGTTTCTCCCGCTCACTGCTCCATGTCTCTCATCTCCCCTGGAGGCCTCTTTGTCTCCAAATGTAATTGCTTCTGCCTGCTTTGGAGCAAATCTTGTCTGGGGGCACAAAACTTGTCTCTGTGAATGACTGCATGTGTCTGAGGTCAAAAGTCTATAAGAGAAGCCATTCCATACAGCCATGTGCTCTCCCTGTGTGCCAAAAGTGTCCTTTTCTTTTCTTTTTTCCAAACTGAATTTCAATGACACATGTGTACCCAGCCATCAGGACCTGTATGTGCATAACAAGGACAAATGTATTAGTAATTAAAATAATTGCATGAGCAATTTAAACAAATTTTTGGTGTTTGAGACAGCTTAATAACACTACTCTTAAACTTAAAATACTGTCATCATTTACTCACCTTCATGTCATTCCAAAAAAACATTTTTTTCCTGTAGCTCAAGCAGAAGTCTATGGTGCTAGCAACACCAAAGTCATGGGTTCGATTTCAAGGACATGCATAAACCATTTGAAGAACACCTTGAATGCAACGTAAGCTGCTTTGGATAAAAGTGAAACTTTCACAAATCAAAATGGAACACAAAATAAAATATTCTAAAACATTTAAAAACTGATTTATGTTGTTTTGCTTGTTTTAGACCACACTGACTTTAAGACTAACTTACTGAGTAAATGATGAAACTGAGGCTCTTAGTTTTTTGTTGTGTATCTCGCGTAAGCTGTTTTGAAATGTTTTCCTGTGAAACTGAACAGCCGGGATAAAATGAATTGGACATCAAATCTGGAAATCGCCCAGCAAAAACATTTTATACAGAAAACAGTATCTATTGTTGACATACATTCCATCAAACAATTAGCAAATGTAGTTGGTTCATGTGTCGTTATCCATTTGTCTGGTTGTTTTGTAACTGAATAAGAGGGAAAATGCCCACCACATCTTAAAGAATTAACACCTGCCCATAAAACTCCAATCTTTGTCCATCTGCACATTGTGGGCCATGTTTTCATTCATCAGGGATGACTTGTACTGTAAAGAATTTGTAAAAATGCACTTGAGGGAAACCCATGCTATGAGCTCACCTGTCTGCGTAATGCCTTTCACTTCTGACAGACCTGCACTCCGCCATTGTCATTGCTCTCTCCTGGTCCATTCAGCCATTGACGTAAAATAAATGGGAAAATGGGAATACATCAAAGTGCTTGACATGATCTCTGAACGGTAAGGAGAGAACCTCTGATTACAGCGCAATGGGACAACCATAGTTTGTGCATGGAGTAAATAATTGCCATATTTCAGTAGCTACATCAGTGTCAGATATCGATCAGTAGCGTAATTACAGCCCACGCACTTTCTCCTATTGTAACAGGTTGGGCTCAACAAGCCGGTAGCATTACACATAACATCTCTCACAGGAGAAAAACAATGTTGTGTATTGTGTTACCAAAACATAGTGTCAATACCTGCAGGCTTTCAACCCAAAATGAGCACAACAGAAGACTCGGTGCATGTATGAAAAAGATCTGCTTTTGTGAGTGCTGCTACTTGAGTTTCCCACACAATGTGTACGGCAAAGTCTCCGTAAGGTGACCCAACTGGGGCAGTTGAAGTAGGTTTTATCTATTAGCACGCTGGAGGTCCATGAGAGAGAGAGAGAGAAAGAGAGAGAAAAAACATGTTTTTCAACAATTTTTCATCATTTAAAAAAAGTAATCTGTTCTAACTCCTTTTACAATAAGTGACCTCTCTATAGGTAATAATGGAACAGTATGTCCTTTGGCTAAACCTGAACTGTATTCTATATAAAGAACCAAACAATGATGTGCTTGGGAGATCTCTGGTATCATATTGCCATTTTAACATTTAAAAACCTCTGTGCATACAAGTTTGGTATAAATGTCTTGACACCAAATTAATAGTTCTCTATTTGAACACCCAGCCACCAGCATGGGGCTGCATTCATTAATTCCTGATTTGTTTACAGTGGAGAGATCCTTGCAAATGATTTGTGGGATCAGACTCATTCGTGCTGATGAGCACTTAATGAGATTAAAAAGACATTAATCAGAATTACCAGGTTAATTAAGTAGAACTAATTAACCATTATCGGGCCGATAAGAGTGAGGTCATTAATGTATTTCACAGCCAAATATTTGAGGCAAATAGTTGCTATGGGATTTTAACACTTAGGTTTAGTCTTGTCCTGCATTGGCTGGACTTACATGACAACTAACTAATCAGTGCAGAAAAGTACCGCATGCTGTGAGCAGCATGTTCAGACTCACATAACCTTAAAATACACTCCACAAATCAATCAAAGCAATTTATACAATTATCAATGATTCATTCTGCAGTAAAAATGGCCAGATCACAAATGCAAATATTTTTTGACACGCCATTAACTAAGTAAAACTTCCCCGGTCATTTCTGTAAGCGTTTCGTTTTTTGAATATAGACTTATGTTTCACTCCTTTTGTGTGGAAATGCATTTTTCTTCTTCAATGTGCTTTCTCAAGACAAGCAGACATTCAGGGAAAGCCCTCTTCTGACAGTTAGCTTATTTTCTAAGCAGTCATGGGTGTTTTCAGGCTTAAACAGGTGGAACTAGTCCTGCATTGGCTGATAGCAGTCAGGTCTTTGAGCTGCTAATAACTCTGAGAGACTACAGGGAGTCTAATGGTTGGTTCACACTCACCATAGTCCTGTTCACACCTGACTGGACAAGACCAGGGCTGCTCTATCAAATTATTTACTCACCCTCACATTGTGCCAAACCTGTATGACTGACTTTTTTTGTGGAACACAAAACTGTTTTTGTAAATAAAATGAAAGCTATTTGTCCAAAACAACACTGAATTCCACTTACTGACATAGTATGGACAAAAACATTTAAAATGTTATTTTGTGATCCATAGAAGAACATTAGTCATATTAGCTTGTAACAACATGAAGATGAGTAAATGAGTCAGATTTGTAGGAGCTACTGTATCTTTTAAATTGTGCATTGCTCTAAAATTCTCTTAGGGATAAAATGGCAATGAAGAAAAGTATTATCTGGTACAATCATAATTATCACCATTACCTCAAGTAGCAATGGTAATGAAGTATAATCTAGCTGGAATAATCTCTATCTTCAGTTTGCATTCATGCAAGCATTCAGCAAAATATCTGCTTCTAAAGCAGCACCCGAAACCAAAAGAACAACTGTGCAAATTCCCCAACAACATCATTCTGCACTTCAGTTGGGAGTTTCTGCTTGGCACTAGTCATCTTCTCTTTTCCCTTTGTGAGGTCAGTATAGCCAAGCAGGATAAGGAACTACAGCGAGCACAGAGAGAACTCCCTGGGAACAAAGCAGGACCATTATCTATGGGGGCAAAGGGTGGTCTTCAGGAATTCCTGACATAGTGCCAGGTCAGCCAGAAGCCACACCAACAATAATCTACTTTCAATTTGTCTGCTGAGGGGAAAAGATGGAGAGAGCCAAGCGTATGTTTCTGTGGGTGGCATGGAGCTTGGCGACGAGCCCTGTCACGTGGCAGACTGAAATGAACCTCCCTATATTGCCTAAAGAGATCTACTGTCAGTGCGGTGAAGGACAAAGTCAGAAGCGAGAAATGAAAGAATGCGAGTGTTATTGAGATATGTTGCATGTGTTTAGAACATGTGACCGTTGAGTGGAACAGGGGAGAGGAATTTTCACAGAGCTTATGTTAGTGATAATAAATGTCAGTAATGTAAACAGTATAAACAATAGTTATTTTTAGCTTTTCAAGAGCACGTTTTTCAGACTAAGTGATAAACTTGTAATTTTGAGGAGACTTTACAATATCCAACAAAAATAAAATAAAATACAAGTGCCTTTAAACCAGCAGTTTGAGACAGCTGCCCATTGACACACAGATATTATGAGCAAATAAAAATCCTGTAATCCATAAAACATTACTGGCAAAATCTCCCTGCTGAAAAAATGTCTCATCATTTCCACAAAAATATACAGCAGCACAACTCTTTCCAACATTGAAAATGATGATAAATGTTTTTTGAGCACCAAATCAGATTCTTTCAAATGAATCGTTTAAAGTAAAAGGGAACTAAAACAACAGTTAACTAAAAATAAAAACCTCCACAGAAACAAATAATTTAAATGACTCACATACATAAAAACAGCATCGCTTGTTTAATGTTGATGCTACAGTGCGGTAGTTTATTTTTCCCAGGATATAAGAGTAATGAGTCCATCAGAGATAAGAGTGTCTGAACTGGCCCTTGTCCAAGCTGTTCTTCAAAAGTCAGATAACAGCATTTCACAATCCCCAGGTCTTTCAGTATTAAGGAAGGGCTCGTTTAGCCCTTGGTTGGGATGAGCAGTGGAGTTTGTTAGTCACAGATGATCTGATGGCCACAAGACTACAAGGTCTGGAAACTATAGTTACAAAAACGCTTTATTTTTATCTCTCAAAAAAACACACTCCATGGTGCTAATTGATAAAACTGACTTCAACTGCCCTGGTTGGGTCATTTTACAAAGACACTGTCCTGGAAAAACAAGTGGTGTCCATTTGTATCATCTATCTGTGCCAGGCCTTCTCAGCACAGGGTCAGCAGTGTAAGAACAGGAAACCAGAGGAAGCTTCATCAGTGTTCGGGCTGGTATGCATATCAGCACATTCTGAGAAAAGCAAGAGAGCACTTCACACGTCTTCTAGAACTAAGAGAGAGTCTGAGGTGTTATCTCTCCATCCCCTCTTGTGTTTCCGTTAGAGCCAGGACTCTATCGCAGCCCTCCTTTGGTCACTCCAAGCTGGAGCCAAGTGATAACTGCTGATTAAACCTTAACGGAGCAATATTCTGCAAGAAACTGACCCGCTGCTCCTTTAACCTGAAATCCTATTGGCAAAATCTCCCTACAAATAATAATAATAAAGTGCATATGTGGTGTTTGTAACAAATACAGTATTAAGGCAAACCAGAAAGGAAAGATGGCATGAAGAAAATGTCATGATGTAAGTAACCTCGAGACAAGCTCATGCATATCCATGTTCAATAGACATTTATATTTATGGAAAACTGCTTTCCATCTCAAAATAAAATAATTTTCTTTAAAAAAAAAAGACTTCTTTGAAAGAAGTTAATACTTTAATTCAGCAAGAATGCATTAAATTGATTAACATTGTTACAGAAAAGCTATATTTTAAATAAATGCTGTCCTTTTGAATGTTCTAGTCATGAAATTGATGGTAAATATTTAAATCCAACATTTAAACTCATAGGTGTCAAAGTATGCATATTTAAAATATGACAGATATGATCTATTAGACATTGTAATGTATTATTATGTAGAACTAACAAGTTTTTCTCTTTGATCCTTTGAGCATGAGAAATGGTAGGCCACTCTCCTTTGCGAAGACAGACACTGGAGTATTGGAGCCATTTAGGTCCCTAGTGTCCTGCACATGAGTTGTGACAGGCATATGACAAAACCGGGAGCTCAAGCAACCTCTTAAACAAACAGACCAGCGGCAAGAGCGTGCCAGTTCCCATCACGGACCACACAACTTGAGCGGACCCAGCTCACTGCACATCGCCATCTTCCACCTCGAAATGGCGCCTGTGATAAAGATCAAGCAGGACCACATGAAGAGAAAAACCAACAACTAATTACACTATTACTGCTGCAGGTTGTGATAAAGTTCCCAATCACAAATGTTCACAGCCACTGGCAAAAAAAAAACAAAAAAAAAAAGTTTTCTTTTTTTCTCCAAATGTGGCATATGCTGGCATCCTGCCTGATGTAGCAAACATCCTGTCAGGAGCACGATAGCGCTAAATAAACATGACATGTAAAGGCTGTGTACGTACTGTAATTGCAATCATAGACGTTTGTCACAGAAACATGGCTGGAAAATGTAAGCAGACTCTAAATATTTGGGAATATTGTTTACACCCTTGGAATAAACTTCATAATGTGAGATGATGTTCTGTGGCTTATTTTACTATAATATCTCAGATGTCCCTTTAGTTTTATCTGACAGCTACAGATCAATGGAGGGCCAAAATGTTCTCAATGTTCCCGAGTCATTACAGTTGTCTGTTTACTGATTATTCATGTCTTTCTCAGAACTCTTTTGACTCATTCTGTATCAATGAGTCTGTGATCTTATCATCAGCTTTCAAGTGTTCAGACACATTTTCTCAAAAAGCCATGTCATCAAGTCACGTTGCACACAGTTCTAATGCATTTTATTATTATCATTTTATAAACACAAGTCATTTCATTCAGTGGCAATCTTTGAAATGCCTCTCGGGCATGCAAATGCAGCTTTTATCTCTTTGAAAGGGGAAACATCAAATTCTCCAAAACTGTTTGCCATACTTTTTCATATTTGAAATCACCAATAAAATCTCCATATGCAGTGTTGTATTTTACCCATTCAAAACACGTATTGGTTATTCTATAGTCTTTGGATGTATTAGCCTAACATACTGCTTAAATGAATTTATTTTAAATGGCCACAGAATTTGAGCCTCGATAAATTAAAGCTTTTAATTATTTTATTTCATTAAATATAATAAATATTATATACACAGTTCAAAGGTTTGAGGGTCATGAAAAAAATATATTATTTTTGAGAGAAATTAACAATTTTATTAATCAATTACGCATTAAATTGAACAGAAATACAACAAAGACATGCATAATGTTAAAAAACTTTTATATTTTCAAACAAATTCTGTTCTTGTGAAATTATATTAATCAAAGAAACTGGCAAAAATAAATCTCTATATCCACAATAATATTCACATATTTTAAGAAATATTTGCATATAAAAAAATGATATTCACGTTCACAAAATATTCAAGTAGCACAACTGTTTTCAACACTGATAATAACAACAAAAATATTAGAATGATTTCTGAAAGATCATGTGACACCGAGGACTGGAGTAAAGGCTGGTGAAAATTCAGCTTTGCCATCACTGGAGTAAGTTACATTTTCAAATATTTTAAATAACAGCTTCTTTGATTAATCAAATTTCACAAGGACAGAATTCTTAACAGGTGAAGCAACAGACTCGCTAAACACTTCCTTGTTAAAACTCCACAGTTTGGTTTAAAAAGCATCTGCATTGCGTGCAAAGGCAATCAGAGAAGCGCATTAGCATAACTGAAAAGGTGTCCCTCTGCATATGTGATGAAATACACTGTAACATTTGGATTGATATTACATCCACAATCTAAAGTTACACTTTGCTCCCTCTTATTCGGCTGCTTTAACCTTGCTGTAGGCAGTCAGTATCCAATGGCAGGACGCAAAGGGCTGCTAGAAGCCTCTTCTCCATCCCTAGAGAACCTGGTGCACTACAGACTGTTTGTCCTAATGTACTGCATCCCTTGCCAGTGCCCGAGGTAATCACTGCCATATTATTTTTCTATATGAAGGTCTCCCAGGTGCCTGAAACCATATAGTGCATCTTACAAAATGTAATTAAAAAGAGCAAAAGCATGCACACAAAACTGTAACGCAAGTCCTCTCCTTTCAGAGGCCTGTTTTATAACTGCTGTTGAAGGGGTAAATGGATCTGTGGCGGCCTGGCTGAGAGCGAGGAGGAGGGGTACGGGCGATTAAGAATGCCTCCGGGGCATGAAGCAGGATAACCAGGCGAGGATGATTCATCTCACTGTGAGAAAATCCAAGCACTATTGCATGGTGACACCCCACCCTCCCTGTCAACAGTCTCAGGTCGGTCCCAGAATCTTCTTTGAATTTCTCACTCACTTTATTTGGCCTCTGTCAGGACAAACACAATGGTCATAACGTGACTAATAATTCTCCAGGAGTAAATCAGTGGCTCTAGAAAACTACTGTATATGATGAAGTTATGGACAAAAGTAGTAGGCATTGAGTGAGAGATTACAAACCACACATTTTTTTGTTTGTCTTTTACTTCTTAAATATATATTGTAATGTTGTTTACTGAAATCTTGTTTTTCACACACCAAATTTAAACTATCAAAACTTTGTCTGTAAGGGATATCAGAATATTCAGGTTTGAAGTGTAAAGTTAATAAATGGTGTAAAAATATTTGGAATTGGTGGGGGAACTAAAGATTTATTTATGTAGGTATTTATTTATTCTCACCAAACTATTTAGTCGTTTTATCATGCGAAACCACTAAACAAACAAAGAAACCAATAAATACACAAGCACAGCTAGGGACAATGGTCAAATACACAGTCTAGAGGCCATAATTTGAGTTATATTGGATGTTAAAATGAACTGGATATCATTTGTTTATGTGGTATTATAACACTTTTAAATCTTGTAAATGCTGGAACCGTTATACAATCCCTTAGAGAACTACACCTGCTGCTGAGGCCTAAGGGAAACACTGATAAGCAAAAGCTTTGACCACCTTCAAAACAAGAGACCAAAATGAAAAGGTGGTAATTTGTCTCATTGCCAGAGGGCAGTATCACCTTCTCATGATCATGCCTCCCTTCCTCCAGTTCTCCTCTCTCACCTGTGTCTTTCCCAGAGTGACATTTCTCTGAAAATACAGAAGGAATCACCCATCCCCCATCTCCATGTTTGTCATATACAGTGTTCACTGTAACTAAAGCCTCTTCAAACTCTTTCTCTGTCTTTCTTTCGCTCTCCCCATTTTGTTTCCTTGTGCCAATGTCATCGCCTCCCAAGCTGTGATCTCCAGGGACCTCCGAGATCAAACAAATTGTTCCTAATAGACATTTAGAACGGAAGTGGTGAGATCTGTTGGACTTTGAAGGGATTGAGAACATTCCAGAGGTCCATGATCTATCTTAAGAGTCACTCTCTGATTCATGCAAGTCATCGCCGTCTATCTGATTCAAAGTTCTAAAACAGAAATGCATAGCTTACATTAAACTGCTGGATTTACAGATAAAGTGTGGCCTCATTACATCAGAAAATAAACTGTGTTTTCTAATCAAATAAACAGGAAATTTTATAATAAATGAATGAAATGAAATGCATGTTAAGAAAAGAAAAAAACACTAAAATGTGGATAAAATTAAAAAATTACCAGACAACCTGAGCACAATAGTATTTTAAGACATTTTCACAAAATTCAATTTGATTTAAGGAATAAGAATCAATGCATGTGAAGAGCAAATGCCTGACGCTGATGGTGAATCAACAGACCAAATTATTTGGAATCATCTATTTGTGAGATTTCAGGGGTGTCAGGGGTATGAGAGAAGGTTGTGGAACTTTGTGTGTTGTATTGAGATATCTTTCCGAGCCAGCTTCAGTCAGGGCACATGGAAACAGGAAGACCCTGATAGTTTTTCTGTGAAATCATGGAAAAGGTCAGAACACTTTTCCATCTGGAGCACAACCTAGTGCATCCACAGACCTGCACCTGGTGCAGGTCACCTCTCCACCTCACACGCACAAACAGACACACTGTGATGACATAAACAGACATTGTGATTATTTTTAACTGACAACACCAGGCTAGTCATGAGATGACGTTCACATGACAAAAAAAAAACAAAAAAAAACACAGAAAACGTTTCATAATACAAAATATTAAATCAGAATGAAAGGAATAGCTCTCCACAAAAATGACATTTTTATTTTATTTTGTGGAACAAAAATAAATATATTTTTTAAATAAATATGTTTCTGCTATTTTATTCCCGCTACAATGGAAATCAGTGGAATGCAAACCAACACTGGACTCAGCTGACTTCATTGAATAGACAAGAAATAAATATACATTTTGGAACTAAAATATATCATATTAAAGATGTCTTCATGTTTCACAGAATATAGAAAATCATGCAATTTTGGACATGGTGGTGAGTAAATAATGAAATCTTTTTCGGTAAGTGGTGTTTCAATAAACTTGAAGGACAAACAATTGGGGGTTGATTTCCAGAGCATGACACACCCTGCACCTAAAATGAAACGCATTTTGGAGAGCGTAACAGTGTCTATAAACATCAACTTTAACACCCTGCAGAAAAAATCGTATTTCACGCTGCTCTCCTGCGGGAAGTGAAGTTCTCAAGGAATGAAGTAAATAACAGGCTGCCTCTGTAAATTTTTGGTGTGGCTCTCATATACCTTCAGAGTTGAGTATAGTGTTCGGGCTAGCCCAGACCACAATCCCCTGTGGAGCAGAGAGGACCCAGCCCACGTCTAACACTGTCTGAGAAGATTCTAGAGGAGACAAATGCTCCACCTGGTCCTGTGTCCAGCAGGAAGTGTTCAGAAGGAATGTGGACAATCGCCGTTGATGAGAAATTCAATCATTTAACTACTGAATCAACTAAAACATCCACATAAGAACCTTAAGGAGTAACTGGAATTTTCGGCATTAAAAATTAATAAAACAAATTTGTCAACAACCAGATCTGACATGGATCTCCAGTTTCCACTGTAACATGAGATGGAGCTCAAGAAACACCCATCAGGTTAAGCATAATCCCCTATAATTACTACCAGAGAAACTAACCGTGAGATAAAAATAATAATGTAAATTCCAACCAATACACATTGATTCCATCTTTCAAGGGTGCTTTTCAAAATGACATTCACTAACCCATTATATAACATTTGAATCCACCCATTTCACAAGAACAAATTAAGATGATTTGCTTAATTATAGAGTGAATACAGTTTCCTAAAAGATGTAATAACTGGTCTAGACATATGGATAAAACCAAAAGCTGTGTCTGTAGTATGGGCTATCCTAATATCTGGTGATGCATTTCCCATTTTAATGCCATAAGACTGTAAAATCAGTCCAACATTTACTTTTGGTGAACTATGACCCCACCATCTGCATAAGATGTGAAATAAAATAAAAAAAGATTTGTGCAGTTTCTTGAAATATAAAATTTAATTTGCAGGGTTATGTTTAGGGCAATAAAAATTACAGTAACGTGACATAAACAGTGGAAGTCTATGAGAAGCCCTTATAAATAGCGCAAAAGAAGTGTTTGTGTATGTGTCTGTGTGTCCATCTATCTGTTCAACAGACAGATAGAGCTAATAATGGCTGTGGTCATTATTGGTCCTTCCTGAGTGACAATACATAGATGTGGGACAGGTTAAATGAAAGGCTAGGTCTTAGTGTGGTTCAGACTCACCTGCCCCACAGGTCTGTGGATGAGGTCTGGGAGCGGAGCGGGGCCCTCCTGCAGTGGGACCGGAGGCCTCAAGGCGGGCCTGAATGCTGAGGCTCATGAGGAGCTCTCCGCCTCTCACGGCAGGGCCTCTGTCAGTCAGCGCTGGCCCCCTGCAGCCCAAAGACCTGCCAGGACACAGCATTGAGGACACACAGGTGAGTGTAAGGGAGAGGAAGGATCTCTACATGGGGGCTTAGTTATAATAATGTCTAATGTTCTCAAAGGAAGACAACTTGATGGATTATGGACAAACAGGCTATAATGAGAATATTGTAGAGGGATTATTCTATTTTATACTTTAAATTGTCATCAATTTAAATTGTAATCATTTTCAGGGATGCATTCGGGGATAAAGCATTGTTAACTGACAATACATTTGGAAAAGAGTATAATGCAATTTTGTTCTTTGTTGCTAGTGTAGTAAACATCAAGTGTCACGTGTGTCTGTTTAATTGAAATATCACACTTTGATAAGTAATAACAGTGCTGCTAAATTTGTACAGTAGCTTGATTGAAGTTTATTTTCCATGCAGTCATGTGTAAAGTAGCAGTGCATGTAGCATTTAAGTAAGCGGTCCTTTAACTTGATGTTGTCTTGGAAATCAGCCCGAACTGTGAAAGTGTTTATTCATTTAAACTCCATAGCTATGTCTAAAGCTAGCTTCACTGCAGGGCTTGTTTTGCTTGTGATGAGAGTCTGATGCACAGCTTGCAAAAATTCCATAAATCCTGGCAGGGGGTAGGAGTGTTTTTCCATGACTGTGATTCTTTTCTTAGAAGTTCCAAAATAGCAGAATTTTCCAAGAGATCAATTATGAAGGTGGAGTTTTAGGAAAAAAAAAAATCTTTAGTAACCAATAACAACACCTGTTGGAATTCAGCATGATTTAATGTGCTAAACAGTACTATAAATACTGTAGGTCTACGCTCATCAACGGCACCTTTTCTAAACATGATTTTGTTCAAGGATCGTATATAAATAGTCTAAAGAAACAGCGTCTCAGAACTTCAGTGTATGTTCATCAATATACACATTATGGGTGATTGTGTGAGTAAGACTAATCAAGTCAAACAGACAAACTGTTAGAACTCAGCTGGATGCCACTACCTGGACCATAAGTCACCACACAATAGCAGCCATTTATAAACACTGAAAGGAGAAAGAGACTGAACAAATTATTCATACTGCACTGGGGATCATTGTCTTAACAATAGGCAAAAATGTTAAGAATGATATTCAGAAATGATTGCAGATTGCAGATCATCTTTATACACTGCTGTTCAAAAGTTTGTGGTCTCTAATGCCTTCTTTTCATCAATTTAAGGTTCACAAGCATTGATTTGAAATAAAAACGTTTGTAACAATGTCAATGACTTTCGAGCAATTGAATGCATTTAATAGTAATACAAAAAATAAAAAACTCCCCTAAAATTTTGAAAAGTTTATCTGTGTATCCATGCTAACACTCATGTCCAGCTTGAGTAAGATTGAAAGCCTTCGAGAGTGCAAACGTGGTTCAATGTGGTGCCACTGGTTTGTACAGGCCTTTAAATATGCATCTGTCAAGCAGACCATTACAAGCACGTTCAGGTTCTGTTGGAGCCATATGAGTAGTAATAGACTCTATATTCACACCATGGGTGCGGTTACTCTAGTTCTAGATTAGCTATATAGGGCTTAGTCAGACTGTACTGCTGCCAAATACAGACACGTTGAGATACACGTTTTGGATTCATGCTGGCACGTTGAACAACTGTAGTTTCATACCATGGCATATGTACATAAATGTTGATAATACTGCTTTAGTTATGTTAGCCAAGGATGATTAATAAAACTAACTAGATAAAAAAGTTCGTCAAAGACAAACTTTAAGTTGGCTTGAGAAAGCCTGACCAGAAAGTCTGAAAAAGTTAGAAAAGTTAGAAAAGTTTGAAAAGTTTGAAAAGTTTGAAAAGATTGAAAAGTTTAAGAAGTTTAAAAAGTTTTTTGATGGTTTTCAGTATGAGATAGATAAAA
>NC_039244.1:18362827-18507240 GCF_003368295.1 Carassius auratus | reverse complement strand
GAATAAGTGGAGAAGAGTGAAAAGAGAAGAACGAAAGAATGAAGACAACTGGAAAGCAAACACATCTTTTCATCAGTTGTTTTTTAAATTAATACATAACAATCGGACGACATGATTTACAGGAGGCTGCTCCTGTTGGTGTCCCTCTGTTTTGTTGGAGGTGGTTGTGTCACTAAGATTGTTCAGAGAAGGGGAGTGAGCTCAATTCATGCCCAGCATACAGGAAATGGAGCAACTGACCAATGGGATACAAGTTCGGAGAGGAATGGAAATACAATGACAAGACTCAAAGAACTGATTGTTCCCGAGGAAGTTGAAGAGCAGATAACAGCTCACCAGAGCCATGGAGCTTCTCCTGTCTTCACCATGGAAAATTTTGTTGGGTTTAATGCCAACCTCCTGTGCAAATAAACGAAGACTCCGATCAAGCGGATTTAAAGGTACAAGCACCAACTGATGACACTAGAGATATTTTAGAGTTTAAAAGGGGTAGAAATAACACAAAGAAAGGTGAAGGAGTTGACAAATGGATCCCGATGCACCACAGGACATCTTCTAGCATACACTTCAACAGAACCAGATTCAAAATCCCTTCAAGATCCAGAGCAATTTCAAATTCTGCTGTTCACACAACAGCGGGTACAAAAGTAGTCACTCCAGATTCGCCTCATAAATTGAACCTGACTGGAAGCTTATTAAAACTGATCTCTGAAAGAAAACCTTGTACGGATTGTGAATTCCCAGCTTCAGAGTGTCCCAGGTCTAAATATTCCAGGTAAAATGAGTCACAGCAGGAAAAGGGATTTGATCAACATGGATCGCATTCAGGTGGAGGCATTTAAAAATTGAAAAACAAGGGACAGGACAGGCACTCCTGAACTTTATAACTCTGATAACCAGACTGCTGAGCTACATTCAAGTACTTCTACAATATCAGCCTTAATCCAGATCAGACCTGTTCACACTCTTTTTAAACAATTTAGCGGATTAAATATGGATCTAGGTGAGGGGGGACAGAAAAATGGAGGTGAGAGGTCCACCGGGCTCTGCTTCATGGAAGTACAAACACTTCAATACTCACTTAGCATCGACTCCCCAAAGTGAGATCATGCCCGTCACGGACACCAAATCCCTTTGCTGGTCAGAGCGATATGGGCATATCACACTCTACATCTCAGATTGGCTCGGGACATCAGCCTGATGCTTTCAGCTCACTGACTGAGAGGAGTCTTGACATTAAAATGGAATCAGATCAGAGTGTTCATACGCCATTCGGTGTCACTCAGAATCCATTGATTAAAATTTCAGAACCCTTTGACAGCAGTCAACATCCTAAAACTCCCACCGGATCCACATTGGGGAAGGAAGGAGGTGGATAAGAGCAGAGAAATGACTGTGGACTCACACCATGGCAGAGAAGGACAAGGCCTTGTTTTCCAGGAAATGGATGAGGATGAAGAAGAGGAGCGGAATCAACAAAAAGGGAAAATCTCACGATCTAGAAGCCGACGAAGCTGGATCTGGAACCAGTTCTTTGTCATTGAGGAGTATGCTGGTCCAGAACCAGTGCTCATTGGAAGGGTAAGAACCCCTTATCATTCTATTTAAAAGATAGTTCACACAAAAATCAAATTAAAATGATGGCAAAGTTGAGTTTTCAGCAGAAATTACTCACATGATCCTGCATAAATAATTCTAAAAATGCTGATTTGGTGCTCAAAAACATATCTTATTGTAAATGTTGAAAACTGTTGTGCTGCTTGATATATTTGTGTAAACCATGGCAAATTATTTCAGGATTTTTTGATGACTTAAAGTTAAAATGAGCAGCAATTATTTGAAATTGAAATCTTTTTAAACATTAAAAATCACTGTTTTATCAATTTAACGCTTTGCTGGAAAAATTTTTTTTTTATTTGTTTAAAAAAAAAAATCTTACTGACACCAACCAACAGACCCTATTGAATTTCACTGTATGGACAAAAACATTTTGATTTGATGATGACTTCTCATTTTTTGGATGAACTATCTGTTTAACACATAACTCATTACTATCAACTTAACTGATATTGATTTACATTTGCATTTATCTAAATAATCACTTTTTCTAATTGAATAATGAGCTGAGATTAAGAGTAAAATCAAAGATCACTAACAAATATGACCCTCAACACAGTGAACTGGAGAGAAAAAAAGCTCACACTGAGATCGAAAGACATATCCCACAGAGCATTGTGCCTGGATGTTTATCACATCACTGATCTTAATGGCAATGTCACATTATCCCAGTCTTTTTTTCTTGCTGTCTTTGTCTGTTTGAATCCTGAAGAAGCCGAGCTCTGCAGGTCACAGAATAATGTTTCAATCAGCCACTTAATCAGCCGCCGATTCTGCTCTGTTAAAGCTACAGTATGTGCTGTGATGAACAATTGCTCTTCTCATCAGAAAATCAAGAGCCTGGTGGTGGAGGGTGAAAAATAACATTACCTCTCTTCTGTGAGTAATACTCCATTGCTGACCTCGTTTGGAGGTTCAGTGTATGGGACTGTGCCCATGACTTACAGTACCAGTCAAATTTTAGACATAACTACCCAATCTTTAGGATAATTGTTAATGTATAAAATTAAGAAATAACACAAGCTGATGAATGAGAATTATGCAGTGACCAAAAATGTTAAACAAAACTACCTTATATTCAAGTTTTTAACCACCATTCTTATTTTTATTTTTTTCCCCTTTCCCCCAACCGATGTTTCCAGTAATGTGAACTTTGCAAATAAATGATAAATGAAATGTTTTTATTTTATAAATGTATTTATCATAATTGATTTTTTTATAAAAAATATTTTAAATGTACATCTTAGTGTTATACTAATAATTAACTATTAATATGCTATACACAGCAATAATTAATACAGACACTACTAAATAATTTTATATTATCCAGTAAAACTACAGTATTTACATGTTTTCCAAAGCACATTTACTTTTTGTTTTAGATTATAAATTAGGGTAATTAAGGATAATAAAAAAAAGTAAATAAAGCAAAGTATTTTCTTCTTTTAACCATAAATAATTTTTTTTAGCTGAAATATAATTTCTATTTTTTTTATGTTTTATGCATTTCAAAAACTGTACTCCCAAGTATTTAACTACAAGCCTTTAGATGAAAAGATCTTTAATATCATATTAGGTGCAACTTTGACTGGTACTGTATATCTAAAATTGTTGCACTGTTTCACAGTTTCAACCTCTATTTATTTATTTTTTTTCTATTTTATTTCCTCTTGCCATCTCCCCGAGCTGCAGTTTGAGTGTCTGGGGAAGGCGGTGGGGTAATATGTTGTGTAAATGAATGACGATGATTCCGCTTGTCTGCCTGAGGCAGTCAGACGGCACAGTGGAATAAAAAAAAACTATGGCGTTCTCTTCTGGGATCCTCTTTCTGTCTGTGAGTTGGCTCCTGCAGCATTTCATGGAACCCCCGGTGCTGTTAATTCCCAACTCCAGATCCAGACACATCCACCCAATAGTTTTTGACACATTTGATCACTGAGTTCAAACTGGGTGGCTGTTTAGAGTGGGTAAGAAGACAAGCATTGATCTTCTTTAGGTCCTCATGGACAGAAGAAAGAGGGAGCTAGAGAAAGTAGCAGAGAGAAGGAATAGGGAATCATGAGACTAAAAATGTTGACCATTGCTACATATGGACAGTCCTGTATGTCATTAGAGCCAATATGGTGTGCTTTAACAGGTGGCAATGCTATTACTGATAGTTCCCTGCTCACTGAGCATCCTTCACTGTATCTAACACAACGGCTGAACCTGTTCAGAGCCTGAGCATGTATTGTGTGTGTATGTACACACCTAATGCTCTTATGTGTCCTAATGCTCTAACGGATGTTTAATCTTACTGCTTCGACTCTGTGTGGAGCCACCTGCACTGCTGTCTGTTGGAACAATTAGGGATATGTTTTGCTGTGCCTTATAACTGAGATGATTATGATTTAATAAAGGGCTGAAGTGAACTATGTAGCCCCTCGGCAGACATGCCAAGTGCCACAGCGTACTCAATCTACAGCGTGAAGCTAATCACAGATTCAGCATTTGGAGTGCGCATTCTTATACTCATCACGGCGTCTATAAATACTGTACTGAGCCATTATGCATTTTATCATGTTTTATGGTGGGTAACATCAATTATATGCAATTATAGTTATGTTAAAAGATAATCAAATTGGGGGGTTGGCATAACAAGCATCCATATGTTTATGTCAGGGGACTCATTGCTAGAGAGCATATGCAGGGATTTTATGAT
The DNA here is from genome assembly GCF_003368295.1 of Carassius auratus. Lineage (NCBI taxonomy): Eukaryota > Metazoa > Chordata > Actinopteri > Cypriniformes > Cyprinidae > Carassius > Carassius auratus. The sequence continues at coordinate 18,502,922 of NC_039244.1, read as the reverse complement.
AACAATATATGCCCCTCTGTAATTTCGTAATGAATGTATTTTCTTCTTGATGTTAATGTATGGACATAAATTAGCACATCTTTTGCATTCGAAAGCAATGCCAGGATGTGAGGCGTAGGGAAAGCAAATTTGCACTCTGTTGTACCAACTTTGTCTCTCTAGGCTGTTCCTAAAAGGCGTAATTTGTATGTAAAAAATAAAAAGTGGCATTATTGAGATTTGGTACTTGAGGTGCTTGAAAACACCATCACCATCAGAGATGTGGTTTTGTTTTTTTTGTGGAAGTGATGTTTTGCTGCTTGGGGTCTTTTGATTATCTCTTTAAGTGTCCAAGCCCTTTACCCTGCTTGGAGTTTCGTTTGATTGGCTTTGATTGGAAATATTGTGGTTTACAAGACGGAATCATAATTCCACAGTTTTTTTGTCAGCAACATGTTTGGCAGGGATTTTCACAATTTTATGTTGAAGAGGAGTCTGTGCTCAAAGTACACACTGGTAGAGTACTGGCAATTCTGTGTTACCCTAGGAATTATTAATATATTCTCTGCTGGACCTGCTCAACAAATTAATCTGCTCTGCCACTCTTAAACCCTCAAAGTTTTGCAAGCCAAAATTCTGACTTGCCATTAAATAAATGTCATTTTTTCATTCTGTCAGTCTTTCATTCTGTCGCCCATCTATCTATCTTTGTTGATGTTCTGCCTTTTTTGCTTAGTTCAACTTTTGCTTAGTTCAATTAAATTCTGAATTTGATGGATAAGTTGGTAGATGTCTATCTAGGGGGCAGGACCAATTTTTAAAGCAAATTTGAATAAGATTTTCCCTACATTGAGTACTGATTGAACTGGAAATATTAAGTGAGGAGGACTGGAAACAGTCAACTTTAGCGTAAATTAACTACACAAGCAGCTGTGATGTTATGTCATTCTTCCAGCTGAATTAAGTAAAAATGAAAGGTAACACAGCGAATCGTTCTAAGTAATTATTTGTTAAATTACAACATATTTTTTTAGGTCTTCAAAAATCTCCTTACAGACTTGTGGAAAAGCTCGGTCCAGGACAATCTCTAAACAGCATTCAGAGCTATGATCGTCACTTTCTTCAGTTCATATTTTCAAATCCTCTCATGGCAAGTGCATCAAAACCCCATTAAATGTGTTGCAAATACTTTATGAAATCCAGTTAAAAACATTCACAAACACTTGATTTCTGTAATTTCATTGAAGCTCAGTTAACTCCAGTCGGGTGGCCTTTGAAACCTTTTCCACCAATGATAATTTGATATTTCAGATTTGGGTCTCACTAGGGAGCTTAGTTTAGACCGCTGTTGACCACTAAAACTCTTTTTTGCAATCACTCTGTTAAGTGCAATGTGTTTTTGAGGATTGCTATGGATCCTGGTTAAGAGTTAGGAATCTGTTTCACTACTGAGGGACTGTGAGTGTTAAGGTCTTTGAAAGTGACCTGTAACAGACTGTGATGTGCCACCAAGCATCGTTCATTGACTGACCGCAGGGTGCTATACTTCCTTTTCTGCCGCTGGGTGCCCCATCGCTCTTCTGCTGCTATTTGTCTGCCCATGAGTCTCCTCACCTGCTAGAGGCCAAACATGGGGCGAAGTTGTTATATTAATAACAACACTGTAACACTGTACAGTACAGGTCAGCCTAATAAAGTCAAGCACATAACGAAACTAGTTTATGAAAAAATTATATATTCACACATTATACTTTTTAATCTCAATGTCTCACTCAGCATAATTGGTGATATTTAATTTATTGTGCATTTTATTAGTGCTGCATTTGCAATGTAACATGCTATGTAAGACATTATACTCTAGAAATAATTTGTATATGTTAATAATATTATTTTTATAATAACAATTTCATATGTCCACATTGAATATCTGGTAGGTAGTTTGTTATAGTATATCTGCATGTGATACTGGAAGCTGTATTCACATGAAAGGTAGTTGTGACTTTATTCCCCACAATTGTGACTATTTCTTGACATTATGAGTTTTTTTTTCTTTCACAAAATGACTTCATCACACAATGTAATGTTATATCTCAGAATGTGAATTTGTAACTCTCAACTGTGACTTTATACAGAAATGACAAGTTTATATCTCAGAATAAGACATTATAAGACTTTTATGTAGCTTCATATTTCACAATGTGACTTTATTGCATAATGTGTTTGCATAATATGATTGTGAATTTATCAAAATTGTGAGATGATATCTCATAATATGACTTTTCACAATCTTACTATATGACTGCATGTGACTTTATATCTCACAGTTTATGTCACAGTAGTACTTTATATTACACAGTGTAGCATTGTTTCACAATATGACTTTATATTACATAATGTGACTTTTTATCTCCCACTTGTGTCTTTAATTCTTAAAATTGAGTTTATATCTCACAAAATGACTTTATATCGCATAAATGTGACTATATTCTTTAATCTGCTGTTATATCTGAATTTATATCTCATAATATAACTCACAAAGTGACTTTATATCTCTCAGTTACAACTTTATTTCCCAAGGTTGTGAGTTTATATCTCACAGTATGACTTTGTCACATAATGTCACTTTATATCTCACAACTGTCTTTTATTTCTATCCAAAGTTTATCTCACAATTGCCATTTTACTTTTTCTCTGAATTGGAAATGGACTTCTGAGTCTGATATAGCTTCTGTAGTGGGAAATACTTTACGATGGGTTGTGATGGTCGAGTGTTGGCTTTTAAACGCCAGTACATCCCTGGACTGAAGAATCCTGTTTGTCATGTCAAGAATTAATGTTAAGTATGTTTGTGCATGTTATAGAGTGAGGGTACGAGCGCATTGATTCCCTTGTGGTCCTACCGTATGCTCGGGTGCTGGTAGGTACAACAGACGATCTGTAAGGTGATGTGCCCTCCTATCAAGCTGTTCCCTGCAGCAGCAACCAGCTGCCTAAACCCCTGCGCTCTTTCCGCAAGCTCCAAGGTCCTCGGCTGTCACAAGGGATCCTCGCCGACGATCGGCCAATCCACCTGCACTGCACTTCTCGCAAAACACACCGAGATCTGAGACAATCTACTGATAAAACCTATGACCAAATGTAACAGGAAAACATTTATAGGCACAGAGTGTATTTTTTAGGATGCCAACGTGGAGCTCCAAGCTGGTGAAATTGAGTAACCTTGGAGCATGTGCAAATTTCGCGCTGTGTATGCGTTTGCAGCGCTGGCAAGCTGTGTTATTATATTTCTCATTTCTCGAGCTCTCGGGGAGCATTTTGAATATGTTAGGTGTTGGCAGGGGTAGATGGTGGCTGTCACTGGCATTTTAATGGGGTGTGTCTCTTGGGGGGCCACTATGGCGTAGCATGTGTGATCTGGCCACACACACACACACGCACGGCTTGTCTACTTTTAATCCTAAAAGCATGGCCAACAAGCTGTTCTAAAACACAGCACATCCAAATAGAATTAAATATCACTACAAAGCAAGGGACGGGGAATGAGGGAAAATGAGAATAAAGTGAGAATCAGTCACAGAGGGTGAGAGACAGAAAGAGAGAACGCAGGGGCAAACAGTTACAGCACACACACGCTGTGAGAGAGATCATCAGTAATAATTGCGGAATGTCTCTTTCTGAGCGGCTTTGTGTTTTCTTTCACTCTGTCTCTTGCAGTGAAAATCATTTAGCCTCTGGGCTGGAGCTCAGCTGGAGAGAGATAGAGAGAGAGAGAGCAATTAGAGAGAGAAAGAGACTGACAAGGAGAGAGGGAGAAAAAAAAGAAGGGGTGCACAGGTAAATGATAAAGGAAGTTGCGGGAATGATGCTGAGATGTCGAGATGAGCAACGGGGTGGGCGGCGGAGATGATGGATGGACAGAGAGATGGGCTAGGAATGAGAAAATGTTGGAAAGTTAATACTGCGGAGCAAATGAGCTGGAAATGCACACAAGAGGGGAGGAGAGGGTCAATGTGGAAAACACAAACAGTGGGGTCCAGAAGTCTGAGACCATTAGTGAGAATGCTTCTAACATTCCTTGTTATAAATTATATTATTAGCTTAATAACTCGAGTGAAAATTATTTGGTTTGTCTTGTTGGTAGGGGAAGTTGTAGCCTAGTGGTTAGAGAGCTTGTCTCCTAACCCTAGGGTTGTGGGTTCGAATCTCGGGCTGGCAATACTATGACTTAGGTGCCCTTGAGCAAGGCATCGAACCCCCAAATGCTCCCGGGACATAAATGGATGCCCACTGCTGTGTGTGTGTGTTCACTGCTCTGTGTGTGTGCACTTTGGATGGGTTAAATGTAGCCTGCGAATTCTGAGTATGGGTGACCATTCTTGGCTGAAAGTCATGTCACTTTTTTTTGTTTTCATGACAGCGGCACTCGAACCACACGAACCACATGATTTTGTGTCAGAACTTACAGAAAGAGTTGAACATTTTCAGTGTCACAAATTTATTTGATTAGTGACCGTTAAATAGTGGAGAATCTTAAATATTCATAATTATTCTTATATTGCACCATAACATTTTTCAAATGGGTAATTCATATATAATGCACAAGTCTTCAAGACTTTTTTTTTTTTTTAAATTGAGCAATTCATTTTAGAATAAAGTGTCAAATGTGAGATGCTGCAAAAGAAGCAAGACACAAGTGCAATGGTCAGTAACCACTATCTAACAATCTATAATGGAAAATCGACCAATGGGTCCAATGGTGTTAGTATAGATAAAAACAGTTAAATATTAGATATATCAGATGTATCAAAACATCTTTTGTGTTCCACAGAAGAGAGAAACTTATTCAAAATTGGAACGACATGAAGAAAGGGTACATGATTTATTTATTTTGGGTAAACTGCTCCTTTAAATTAGATTTTTAAACCTAGATTTTCAATGTGTCTTTAGACTTCACTGTATATGCAAACTCATGACCTTGGAATCCGGTGAGAGGGATTCTTACAAAATATATATATATTTTTTTTTTTTTAAAGTAGAAAAAGCACAATGAGAAAGCACAGAAAACAAAGAGCGAGTAGGATGCAGGAGAGAGTGAAGGCTAAGAGAGAGTGAGAGATAGAGCGTGGTTAAGTACCATTTTATTATAAACCCCTGTGGAGAAGAAATTCAAACGTGTTTCAGTTCTGAGAGTGGGAGCTGAAAGAGAGAAGTACAGGAGAGGGGGAAGGAGGAGGATCTGGAGAGTCTAAGTAAAACTCAAAGAGAACATGTCTAAGCCATTCTCTTCTCTCCTCTCTCTTTATTCTATTCCCTGCCTCTCCCTGTGTATCTTTCAATCAAGATAATACCACACACAAGCACTTTTTTCTTCCTTTACCCACGCTTTCATCACATGTAAACGTGAACTTATTTTAATTTCTCTAAGAAGTGGTGCTATCACATGGCATTCTGGTATTTTTTGATTCCTGACTAACGTTGACTTATTCTTTATGCAGTGGAACGTTAATAATGATATGAAATGTTTTACCAATCCATCATATTTGATTGATTTATTAAGGACCATGTGACTTTGAAGACTAGAGTAATGACAATGAAAATCCAGCTTTGCCATCACAGAAATAAATTACATTTAAATAGAAAACTTAAATTGTTGCAATATATTACAATATTACTGTCTTTGCTGTATATCTGATAAAATCATTGTTGAGCATAAGAGACGTGTTTCAAAAACATTTAAAAAATCTTACAGACTCCGAAGTTTTAAATGGTAGTTCAGAAATGTTCCGAAAGACTGATTTGTGGAGCACCAAGTGTAACCTGACTAATTTTGTGAACCAAATTAATTGTCAGCTTTTTATTAAATGTATAATTTGCAAATCATTTCACAAAATCCTGAGCCAGACACTCATTTCATGCACAAAATTCAAATGTGTTCATTTCATTTGCACACATAAGACTGACTGAACTTTTCAATTTGTGGAGAACACCTTTTGCAGACAAAATGAAAAGGTTCAGCTGACAGAATGCAGATGGCTTTTGTCGATCTGTATATGAGAAACATTAAAAAGTAACTGTATTTTGTGTCACCCATTTCATTCAGTGCATGAAATCAGTCAAGTCACACTTGGTGCCCATAGTGATTGTCACATCGGGCAGCAGTTTGGTTTTCAATTTCACATTTTTTTTATTTATTATTACTTTTTTTTTTTTAAGTATCTGCTTCACAAGACTCTTTCCCTGATGCATCTGTGAACAGTTAATATAAACTGACCAAATTACCTGCCATTTCATCTTTCATATACATGTCTTGAGAAGCATCAAGAGTTATTTTAGCTATTTGACTTATTAATATCACTGCACACTTTCAGTCTGTTGCATGCCTTTTTTTGTTGTTGATAAAATGCTGAGAATTTTCAAATGAAACAAGGATCTTTTAATTAACAACCCATTCACAAAGGACATGCTCTTGCAACTACAGTACAAAAGAGCTAGACAGAAAAGAATGCAAGGGTTTATACTCAGACTGTCTAAAAATAGTGCAGCACTGTTTAGTATTATTTATTTCTTTATTGATATTTTAAATAATCATTTATTTTTAGATTTTCGGTTTTCTTTTTGATTATGTTATTAATAATTTTGTAATATACTTTTTTTTGTTTGGTTTTTATTATTTCAATTTAGCTCCATTATCTTGGCTTAGTAATTGTCTTACTTCAACTTACAGGTTCTCTCATGCCTGGCTAGAATAAAGGCTTTAGAGGTAGTTAATTGTCAGTGATTTGCAGCTGGAGGACTGTAAGACTTCGCTCATGCTCAGACAGGGGATGCTCATGATTATATATAGTCCAGTGTGAATACAGTGCATGAACTTGAGCTAATATTTATTCATAATCCTCTCAGCTGAGGCTGGCCATCCGCTCTACTTAAGCATGCCCACTGCCCCTGAATGAGGGCAATGCCACAGAGAGACAGAGATAAAAAGAGAGTACTGAATAGAGTGATGCTTTGGGAAAAGGGAAATTGACCCGTAGCCTCTTGTACTGTTAAAACATGAATATACAAAGATGCAGACTTTTGCAGGTATGAATGAATACATGTGTATTTTTCAGATGTGCATCTAACGGCCTGTGAACAGCAAAAGTCACATCAATATTATAGCGTGAAGCCTGAGGCTACAGTCAGAAAAGGTCTTTGAACTGAAGGCTGTCAATCCATTCAAAATCAAATGAATTGCCTGAAATGCTGATTAATTTATTGCATGAGTATTTTTGAGAAAATTAAAGAGATTATTGTGGCAGGTTTGTAAAAATGTAATATTGGCTTTAGAAGTTAATATATTATTGAACTGAACATAAGCCGTGCCGATATTCAGATTGTGAAGGTGATGTTAGTTTTATGTAACAGTTCACTAAACAAAAATGAAAAGGTTAACATTGAGTAACTTATATTTTAGACACTATATTGCTAGTTATTTTGTCGATTTTCTGCTCCTCCAATGAAAATAGGTGTTTTGAACAAATTGATTCAAATAAGAAGTTCAGTCTTTTGCAATTAAGTGATGTATGGTTTTTGCCACGGGGTTGCTTATCTTGGCACTGTCAGACAAATTTACATAGAAGTGAGCAAACTGCCCTTTAAATGCCCAGAAAAGATTTGCATTAAGATTGACCCTTTTCCTGCCTACATGCATTCCTGATAAAATTATTAAAGTAAATAAAGGTATATAGTGTTGGCTTCAAAGCCAACCCATTAAAGTTAAACACATTCATAAAAAAACAACAACAACAACAACATACTTTCTCTCTTCATATTTCAGTTGATTATGATAATAACCAGTGGTATTTGCATAAACTTGTGCCAAATAAAGATGGTTTTGATCATAAATGATGCATGAAGGAGGCTGAACAACAGCAGCAAATTGGAAAAATACTTGCTGAGGATGTGAAACAACTACTCATGTGACCGGCAAACGTGGGCATAAGCGGCATGCGGGTGATGGACGTTGTTGGGTGTTTGGCCAAGCTGATTCAGATGGCATTACATCAGTTTCAGCTCAGCCTGACAAAAACAACAGCTCTATTACCAGACTCAGCACCAGCAACTTACCACATCACCCCTACTAGCTCGCTAGGGGCATTACTGTAAGAGTGTGGGTGAAACCAGGCTGCCAAGTGACTCCACTGACCTGTAACCGCAGCTCAACCTCACTTGTGAAATCAACTGTAAGACACCATTCTCACCTAGTTCTCATAGTGCTTACAGTTGAAATCAGATTGATCCTCCCACAGATTTGAACATAGATAAACTGAGCCTTCTGTTCTATAGTTCTCATTACTGCACTTCAGGAAGGTCTGTATGGCCCTGTATTTGTTTTTTAACCAAATTCATTTTATTCTGCATACCGTTTTAAAAGTTGATTTAAATTTTAGTAATCAAAAAGTATGTCTAATCAAGTGAAGTCATGAAACCTATACTATTGAACAGCAATTTATTAAAAGAAAAAAAAAAAAAAAATTCAGGCTTTATCAGGATTTTTTATGTGCCTTTTGATCATTTCTTTTTCTATTTTAATATTTCTGGATTCTATTTTAATGGCTGTAATAAGTTTTAATAATCCAAAAAGTCTACTTAATTGAAATAATAATTCAATAAATATAAAAATTAAAAAAATATATATTTTACAGAAATAGGCCTCTGTGAAGTTCTGTGATCTGTTTTATGTATAATTTTAATACACATTTATCATCAAAATACGATGGTTATCAAATGAAAGCATATAACAGTTAATTAGGCTTTTAAAGTGTAATAAAATGAACATTTAATAATTTCTTTCATTACTAATTGGCAAACTTTATTTCGGTTAACAACAAAGGTTTACTAATAATAAAAAAATGGGAGTAAAATGGTAAAGAATAAACATTTTATTCATTATTATTTTTACTTTAAGAAGTACAGGTACATTCTACAATAATATTTCTGTCATTTTCTTAAAGTTTAAACAAACTTTTATTTTGATTGGTTGTCTTGAAGACATGTAAGTTAATTGAGCACTGAACACTTAAGTTAAGTGAACACTTAAGTTCATGTGTTCATGTCATCATGCCATATAATGGGACAGAAGATGACGAAAAAACCACAAGCGTCACATGTGCTTGAGTATATGTGGCAGACAAAACTCTGGTGTTCATTCACACAGAGACAAACAGAATAGACTAGCAGTCTTTTTGCGCTTTGATATTCACACATTTAATATCCCATGTCATGATTTGATGAACCGTACAGCCATACTATTGATTTATTGTCCAAAATTTGTATTTGTGTTGTACCAAAAATTACATTTTAATGACTGATTTCCGTAATCCAACTGTGTTTTCTGCATCATGGAAATCTCAGAGCCCCAAGTCTATTGCTTCAGTGTTATGGTGTCAGCCTACGCCAGGGTAAACAGCTTTAATAATGCGGTCAGTGCGTCTGAGCTGGCAGGGCTGGTGTTAATTATGTGTCAGTGGATAGATAGTGGCGCCGCTAAAGCTCTGTGTCGGCCCCATAGCCGTGGACTTTCAGCTGGGCCTTAGGGCTGCAGGTGCAGAGTTGTCTGGCAGAGGAGATCCAGTGAGGAATGTGAGGTTGGTTCTAGCTGGGGAGCAGACAGATGGAAGGTCAGTCTGGGTGAGAAGACACATTCATGCCTGCTCTTAGTTATGCAGCAGGGCCAAGAGTGGAGAGTTAGCCGAGCAAGGTCACCCCGCTTTGGAATTCTCCCACACTGCACCTGCGAAAGAGACCTGTCACTGTACCAGAACAGAAATAACATAGGTCTGTAATATATTGTCTTGTTTTTTCACTTGACTTTTTTGGCAAAATATGCACTGAAGCCTGGAAGTTTGATGAAGATGCTTTAGTGAATCCTTCAATATTGATGTGCCTTCTGCCAGCCTTTACTTTCATGGGCACACTGAAAAACATATAGTAAAGAAAAACATTTCACTCAGAAATTGAGAGTACATTTAATGAACAATTACAAAAATGAGCAAGTAACATACTTGAATGAAGCATTACATTTTTTAAGTAGAAAATGGAAATAGTATATTATACAAAATTTAAAAATAATCAAATCGATAAATCATGGTTAATCACATCCAAAATAAAAGTTTTTGTTTTCATATTATGTGTGTGTACTCTATATATACAGTACATATACATAAATACACACATACATGTATATATGTAAGAAATATATATACATAAACACACACACACACACACACACACACACATATGTATGTACTGTATATATATATACATGTATGTGTGTGTATTTATGTATTGACTGTATGTATTTACCGTTTACAGTTTGTATTTACTGTATATTATATTATATTATAAATTTCACAATAAATCATAAAACATTGGGACTGGGTAAAGATGTATATTTTGCATCTGTTCATAAGCCAATAGATAAATATCACTTGTAAAGTATGACATCTCAAAGCCGCTAGTGAGTCATGTGTTGCTGAACTCCTCTGAGGAGAAGCGTGCAAGCTTCATCTTCCTCACTCAGACGTGAAGGAGCCGGGGATTCTCTGCCATCAGCCTTAAAGCCTTTGATAAGATTCCCTGGTGGTAGAAGGGGATTGAAACTCATAACACGCTGAGATCTGTGTGTATCGGAGTGTGTTGTTCTGTAATGGTTATGTGTGTAGATGGCCTCTCGGTATCCAGGCCACCGCATTGCTGTTTAGAGCAGTCAAAACCCATTTCACATGATGGCTGAAGTGCTATTTTCTCAAACAGTGTTTCTCCCAACTCGCGGGGCGCTAAATAAATCTGCCCAGGAAAACACATTCATTAGGTTAATGCACAGATGCAAAATGCATTTTTTTCCCCCCTCTCCCAATGTTTTATGATTTATTGTGCTGCAGGAATGTGAAATTGAGTATACCAGAATAAGTTATTTAAGTGATTTAGAAGTTGACACTGAATGTTTTTTTTTTCCTCACAGTTCATGATTTATGGTTATTGTAAAAATATGAAATTGACTTTATCAGTATAAGAACATTACTTTATAATATGAGTAATTTAGTTGATTTAGAGGCCTAGTGATAAGGCCCATGTATACAAAGGCAGCTGAGAATCTGTTCTTGAAACACGATGTCTGGCAGAAATTTACATGGCTAATTTGAATGCATATTATGGTCAGCTGGATGTCAGGGCATAAATTAGACCTTTCTGATGCAATTTCATGTACAATTCAGTTGCTTTCCAAAATGTATTGTTTTCCAAATCAACTGCCTCTCTGATAAATCCTTTATTAAGGTGTCAGCCAGGTTCAGCTGTGTAGATATTAGACCTCATTTAGTACCGATATTTTAATCTCGGTAGGACCAATAATAGTGTGACTGTTTGAATTCATGCCTGTTTTTACTTTCTTTAATGTGGTCAGGCATCTGCTTGGCAGAGTGTGTGTGCAGTTGTGCATCACACTGTGTCCGTCCTTGAGTCTGTGTGTGTGTTTGTTTTGAGCTGTGTCACTACATCGGTGTTATTGGATGTGTAAATCACAAGGAGCATCAGTGGAGGTCATGTCGATCAGGTCAATGCCAGGGACAAAAGGAAATGCTCCTCTCATTCTCCATGACTACACAGAAGGGATTCTCTCCGTCTTTCATCATCCCGCCATCGCCAGCCTTAACGATAGCGGCGGGTTCATTAAGGGCCTCGTTAAGTCTTGTCGTTAAGTCAGGTCATTAAGGCCCTCCGTTAAAAACCCCGGGCTTGGAACGGCAAACTGCTGGCAGACTTGACTGACTGAGACCTCAAGGTGGAATTAATGGATGCAATCACGAATTCCAAAGCCACAACACAGCAACGGCCTCATGGCTGCCTGCTCTCACTAGCAACAACACTTAACACCTAGTTCCCTCAACTAATTGCCAATTGAAACTGAGGTACAGACTAACACCTGGTTTTAACATCCACTTTGAGCGATCTGATCACAAGTGGTCAGTGCTAAATACGGGAGTGGGGTCCAAAACGTTTTGTGACTTAGCAAATAGCACATATTTATCTGCCTGATCTCATTTGTATTCATAGAGGGTTATAACAAACATTCATATTTATACTACCTTTCAAAAGATTGGGGTCAGTATTTTTTTTATTTTGTTTTAAAGAAATAAATACTGTTTATTTAATGCAAGGATGCATTAAATTAATAATGAAAAGTGAGAGTAGAGACATAATGTAAAAATAAAAAAATAATAAAAGAAATCTGTTTGTAATAAATGCTGTTCTTTGGAAATGTCTATTCTTCAAAAAACCATGAAAAATCAATTATCATGGATTACACAAAAATATCTGTATATATTTGTAAATAGATGTGGAATGTCTTTGATTTACATCAGCATTAAATGATGCATGTCATCCATAAAAAAAAATAAAAAAAAACTTTATAAAGAACCTAAAATAACAATGACAATTTTATTCAAAACCGCATGTTTGCAGTAGGTTTGTACATATAAAGTATATTTAGTATAATGTGCAATAAGAAATAATCTGATGACTTCTTGTGCCTTTTTGCACTTGCTAACATGCAGTATCATCATGACTCACTAAGTGATATATGTAGCCCTGAAATCAAAGACCCTGCAGTGATTAGTGACAGTGACTTGTCTCGGCTGACAAGTTGTCATTAGATAACTTAAAAAAAAAAAAATAATAATAATGGTAACACTTTAGTATAGGGTCCAATTCACACTAATAACTAGTTGCTTATTAGCATACCTATTATTAACATATTGGCTGTTTATTAGTGCTTATTAAGTACATATAATGCATGACATCAATAATCCTACCCAATACCCTAAACTTAACAACTACCTTATAAACTATTAATAAGCAGCAAATAAGGAGTAAACTGAGGCAAACGTCATAGTTAATGGTTAGTTAATAGTGAGAATTGGACCCTAAAATAAAGTGTGACCATAATAATAATACCAGGTATAAACAGGGACTACACCAATGTTTAGACTGCTGGTGGTCATTAAAAATCTCAGGATGCTTTTTGAAAAGAGTAGGTATGTAACCCGTGCGCCCTCGTCAGATTGGCCTCACTCCATCATGGCCTCCTAATCATCCATATAATTGGCTACTTCACACTGTCACCTCTCCACTGATAACTGGTGTATGGTGGGAGTTCTGGCAAAATAACACCGCTGTCAAATTATCCAGGTTGATGCTGATTTTTTAGATCCACTCCACTCATTCAAAATGCTTTGAGCGAAACTATTCCGTAAAAAGCTGTATTAATGTAAATGCTATCTATTTATTATGAAGCAAATATTTATTTATTTATTTTCGGATTTGCCACAAGAGAAGAAGATTAATAATTACATTAATAAATATAAAATACAGATTAATATAATTGTATAATGATAATATTATTAATAAATAAAATATAATCACTTTTTGATATTGTTATTAATATTTTGGAGTCATATTATTATTTATTATTATCAACATTGGTCAAATACATGCTGCATAAGGAAAGCTACAATCACATATTCTTGATATATTGTTAAAAAATCTGACTATTACATGAAATGTTAAAGTTATTGCTGTACTTTGACTGCAGTTGAACATTTAAACTACATTTGAGCATGCTGAGAAAAGCTGTGTGATACAGCTTAGCTGACTAGGAACGCCTACTAACAACCAACAGCACAGTGACCTGAAAACCTCAATGTGAGCACCTCTTGACATGGAAAAACTTGTATCGTTTGCCAACTTGTTGTATTGCGCCTGGCTATCGTACACAAGAATGTGTATCACTGAGCAGAATGTGCTTTCTTATAGTTTTCCTCATCAATGCCCACCGAGTGGCAGGACTTTGGGGATTTACATCTACAGAACCAAATGTTTTGTCTCAAAATTCAATCTAGAAAAGCCAATGAATATTCTGATTCCCCCCCAAAAATCTCCATTTTGATTCCATTGAGGGAACGCACTCAGCTCTTTCCACACTCGAATGCCTGGTAACATAGGACATGCTCCCATTTGTCTTCCAAACTTGCTGTGTGGCACTTTTTGTTGAAGTTGTGCTGTTATGGGGTCTTTTTAAGCAGCTGTATTCTGGCCACGTAGAAGCAGTAATGAGGAAGAATGCTGATGCGTTCCCCACACTCTTCCACCTGAGCGTCACGCACTCCCCATGCAGCCCAGGCTTTGCTCGCTGCATGAAGGCTCCTTAGCCGTAGACTGCCACTGATCTAATAACCAGACTCCACCCTCAATCAGTGCCCAGACTACGAGCGTTTCACGCAAGGCTGTGTGATCATTACCGCCCATCTGTCTGTCTACTGTCTGTCAATGAACCCATGAAGTCCTCATCTGTCAAAATGTCTATATTTTAAGATCAATCTTTTGTTTCACTGTTTTTGATTTATGCACATAAAGTTGATGGTGTTCTGACCTCTATGCTGGGTAGTAACTGATTGCATGTAATCTGGATTACATATTATTCACACAAGTCTTTGGAAGACTTTTTATTTTTTGTACTTGTTGGGGTAATGAAATGTGTTCATGTGGTTTAAGTAAAAAAAAAAATATATATATATATATTTTCCACATACTGTACTGTACATTATTGTTTCTCCCTGCCTTTCTGAAACGTGTCGATTTTTATAAAGCTCATCGTTCTGAAAAGCGATGTGTTCGCTGATTGTCCAGCTATCCAGTGTCCCCCTTGTTCCATTTGTGTGAGGTGTAATTTAAACCCCTTGGTCAAGTGCGGGGATCGTTGCAACCACACCAGCTGCATTACATTACCTAAAATGTGTAATGTAATGGATTATGTTGCCAAACAACATTTTTGTTGTGTAATTTGGAACCAGTAACAGACAACAATCTACCCAGCATTGTGTATGTCATATATTTGTCTTTCTGAACCCTTCGATCTCTTTTAATCTTTCAGTCTCAACCTTTCCCTCTCTTTTTCTTTTTCTCTTCACCAGCTTCACACTGACATGGACAGAGGTGATGGACGCACTAGGTACGTGCTGCGGGGTGAGGGGGCAGGGTCAGTGTTTGTGATTGACGAGAAGACAGGCAACATCCACGTAACCAAGCCCTTGGACCGGGAGGAGAAGGACGAATACCGGTTGATTGCCACAGCAACAGACAGTCAGACAGAGCGTGCCCTGGAGCCCTCCTCCCAGTTCATCATTAGAGTGCAGGATATCAACGACAACCCACCTGTCTTCGAGGAAGGCACCTACAGCGCCACAGTACCTGAGATGGCAAACATAGGTAGCGGAAGACAACACATGCTCATCCCCACTAGCACGTTTTCTTGGTGAATGTCGATGATTTTTGTATAATGCAGGATTCATGCTGTCCCGAAAATCGTGGGATGAAAAGCTGCGGAAAATGCTGCTTATAATTTGCGGCGTTTATATGTTAATGATGCTTGTTCGTTGAAATAACTTTAACGCTTTTCAATTTTACGTCGGTTTGAGGCGGGCTCAAAATATTACCCATAGACAGTATTTTTTTGTTATCCTGAAATGGGTTTGATTAATATCTAAAGACCACAAGTGCAAACAAGAAATATTCTGTGCTGCATCTGAATGCTCGAACCCTTGCTGAGGTAAACGAAACCAGAGTGCCATTCAAATCTTATATTCCATCAGTGTGAATGCGTTATCAGTCTTAATTGTGTCGTGTTTTTTTAGTTCCACTCAGATTGATTATGAATATGCATATTGCATCAACTTGACAGTCACGCCTGTTTTTTGATCTGCCTATCTGATAATTCGTTTACAGAGACAATGTCTCTCTTGCTCTCGTTTTCCTACTGTCTTCTATTTGTTGCTTCTGCTACCTGTGAAAGATAATCAGACAGCACCCTCCCCTCAACCCAAAAGCTCTCCTGGTGACACTGTCAGACCTTTGATGTCTGAAAACAGCAACAGCTGCTCCCACAAATCCCGCCCCTCCCGTCCCTCTGAGCTTGTCAGCCGTTGCCCCATGGGAAATGTAGTTCTCTTTCCATTGTACATATATATGTTCTTTTCAAACCGCTTCGGTCCTTCGCATGACGTTCTTTGATTTATTGGGTTGGAAAAAAGGCCATATCTGTCATGAGCGAATGAGAGATTTGAGATGTGAGGGAGTTATGGGAACATGGGAGTGTGGCCACAGAAACAGGCATAGAGATTGAGAGAGGGAACAAATGGGAATTGGAGAAGGAGATGAAGAGAAATGAAGTGAGACAGACAGAGGCGTGAATGAAAGAAGGTGTGCGGCTGGGGAGAAGAGAAAGCGAATACTGTATTTGTCACACTACAGCTGGAGAGAGAGTGAGTGGAGAGATGGGGAGAGTCTGTCAGTCTTTACGTGGCTCTCTTCACGTGTGTTTGTCATGTGATGACCTGTGTTCATATGTGCCGTATTGATCATCTTTAATAGTCTTTTTTGCCCTCTCGCTCCCTGAAACTCTTCCTCAGGGACCTCCATCATCCAGGTGACGGCTTCAGATGCAGACGATCCCACATATGGAAACAGCGCGCGGCTGGTGTACACGCTGGTTCAGGGGCACCCGCACTTCTCCGTGGATGCTCAGACAGGTGGGTTTTCCTTAACCTAGAAGCTGGTTTTTATTAAAACTAATAGATTTTAGCATTTCTAAAATTATTTTGATTCAAAGAATATAAAGTATTTTTTTTTTTTTTTATCTCAGACTCAAGCTTTCTATCTTAAAAAGCTCAAAAACATAAAAATATTAACTTTTAAGTGAATTGGCGAGTAGTGAACAAACACACACACACCATAAACACACCTCTGGAGCAGTGGGCTGGCATTTTTGCTGCAGCACCCGGGGACCAGTTGGGTGTTTTGTGCCTTGCTCAAGGGTCATGCTATTGAAGGTGGAAGAGAGCGCTTTACATTCACTCCCCCCACCTACAATCCCTGCCCATCCCGAGATTTGAACCTGCAACCTTTGAGTTACATGTCATCCCAAACCCATAAGACTTTCATTCATCTTCATAACCCAAATAAAAATATTTTTAATGAAACCTGATAGAATTCTGTACCTCCACTGAACATTCATTCCCCCAAAATGTTTACACTCCAAAAGTTAATAAAAAACATGGTAAACAAAATCCACATGATTTGAGTAGTTAACCATATTTTTCAGGATACAAGTTAGATTTTTGTAAAATATCTGAAATGTGTTGCGAATTATATTTTGAAAGCGATTTTTATCAGTGTATATAATGTCAAGCACACAAAACATGCGCACAGCACACTCATTTGGATCTGTGCTGAATAAGAGAGGGGCAGTATGTGAGCCCAACTTTCATTGTATAGCTTTTTACACATTCCGCTAGATTCAGTTTTTTTTTAAAATATAAATTTAGGCTAGGGATTTACGATAAATGTTGTTAAATTGAATACAACTATTACTTATATTTTTCATTCCTGTTCTAAATAATATTACATTTAAAGGGTTTATGAGAGGAACAAATTACATTTTTATAATGTTTATAAAACTTGTAAACAATTAGTTTTATTTACTGGATATTTTATATTATTTCTGCATGTTTTTTTTTTCTCTTTCTCTTTCTCACTCTAAACAATGCATTTTTGGTCCGGTGAAACGTATTTTCTGGATAATGCAGTAATCCAGGTGTTCTGAAGAGACATGATTGCTTTATATGATGAACAGATTTAATTTAGCCTTTTATTCACTTTATGAATAGGGGTTTGTTGTTAAACGTAGGGGTTGTTTCAAAAATGATTTTACTTGGTTACCAAGGAGACAACAGTGTAAGTGAAAAACAGGCTTGACGTGAAATTCGAGATATGTGATGTGTTAAGTTGAATTAAAACCTGTTAAAATTAATTATCAAAATAATTTTATTGTGTGCCATTTCAGTAACAACCAGTAAATTTGCCAAGTTATGCAAAAACAGTGTTAATGTTATTTAACTGTATTTAACAATGCATAGATCACTCAAACCAGCACTAACCACCAAAACCACACACACCATAAACATACCTCTGGAGCAGTGGGCAGCCATTTTTGCTGCAGCACCCGGGGACCAGTTGGGTGTTTTGTGCCTTGCTCAAGGGTCATGCTATTGAAGGTGGAAGAGAGCGCTGTACATTCACTCCCCCCACCTACAATCCCTGCCCGTCCCGAGACTCGAACCTGCAACCTTTGAGTTACATGTCATCCCAAACCCATAAGACTTTCATTCATCTTCATAACCCAAATAAAATATTTTTTATGAAACCTGATAGAAACCTGATAGAAACCTTCTGTCCCTCCACTGAACGTTCATCCCCCCCACCTTCAATAGCATGACCCTTGAGCAAGGCACAAAACACCCAACTGGTCCCCGGGTGCTGGAGCAAAAATGACTGCCCACTGCTCCAGAGGTGTGTTTATGGTGTGTGTGTTTTTGGTGGTTAGTGCAAAAATTAAGAATCTTTTCAGAACTGTATAGGGCAGGTGTTCCACACGTGCCATGATTCTCATGCAGCCAGTGTAAGTTTTAATCGGATTACCCCATCTTTTGACCTTCTATATACTGTCAATAAGTGCCAAAAAAGGCCTTTGTTAGCAAAGTCTGCAATAACAGTAACACAATAACAGTATACTGTAGATACTACTAAGATGATGAGATCTAAAACATTTATGAGAAACTGAAGAACCACTTCAAGTGTTTGTTAACATCTTTCTTGAGTTGTCATTCAAGTCTGAAGGACTGGGTGAGAATAAGTTTTTTTTTTTTTTGTGAAATAGAAAGCCTTCAGTTTCATGATATACTATCTTTAGGCCGGTCTCAGTCCCTGATCAGCCATTAGCGCCACGCTCTCTCCCTTCAAATCCGTAATCATTTCCGTAAGTTTCCCCCTCACTCTGTCATCCCTTCATCCCTCTGGTTCTTTGCTCCTTCCTATTTTCCCGGTTCTTCTCTCCCTCTCCTCAATGCTCGTTAATCCAGACTGACTTGGCAGAAATATATTCATACCGCTTGAGCTGCTGCACTTCTAACAAATGCTGCAAAACACTAACCCAAATCACACTTCTGAGGGCTGTGAAAAAAAGCGAAATGCTTCAAAGTGGGGCGCCACCACAGGTTTGTGAACTGTTCAAGGGATGGTTAAATTCTGTCATCATTTAATCATCTTCTTGTCATTCCAAATCTGTATCCTGTTATATTTTGAGTGGAAAGCACAATAAAATGTGTTGAAGAATCTTAGTGCAGCTTTTGAAGTGTGATAACATTTTAGTGACCAAACTTAAAAAAAAAAGAACACCATAAAAGCAGCATAAAAAGTAGTCCCTAGACTTGTGTGTCATATTCCCAGTCATGATATGCATGACATTTGCAAGTCATTTTTAATTGACGCCAACAAAGCTTACATCTAGCCTGCATCTGCTTCCAAATTAAAGGACAATTCTAACTTTCTTAATTTTTGATAAATTGTTCTTGAGGGTTATATACAGTGTTTAGTGACTGAAATTAGATATCTTCTTTAGGACCTTGTGTGAAGTTTTTATTTTTGTTGAGCACCAAATTTGGAGCATTTTTTTGGTGTTGATATGCGTGTTTAATTTTTTATTTGTTTTCTTCTTTATAAAAAATAATTTTTGTTACTTAATAGTTTGAAGCAACCTTCTCGCAAATCGTTGACTTAAATGTCGCCACACCTAAAGATATTGTATGACTTCATGTCATACAGTATGTGCTATTTTTTATACTGTTTTCTATAGCTCTTTTTAGCGCCATTATATGTACTAGCATTCAGAAGTTTTGGGTCAGTGAGATATTTTTTCTTCAAAGTAATTATTATTTGTATTCAGCAAGGTGGCATTAAATTGATCACAAATGACACTAACAACATTTATAATGCTACAAAAATCTATATTTCAAATAAATGCTGTTCTTTTGAACATTCTATTCATCAAAGAATCCTGAAAAAATGCATCACAGTTTCTACAAAAAAAAAATGTAGCAGCATAGCTTGTGTTTTAAACATTTGATAATAATAAGAAAAGTGGCAAATCAGCATGTTAGAATTATGTCCTTTGACAATAGACTGGAATAATGGCTGCTGAAAATGCAGGATGTTTTTATTTCAAATATATTGAAATAAAAATAGCATTTTATTTTACATTTGTACAATCTTTCACATTATTTACTATAGTTTTGATAAAATAAACACAGCCTTGGTGAGCATAAGTGACTTATTTCAAAAACATAAAAAATAACCCCAAACTTTTGAATGTGTACTGTAGCTGCATAAAGAGTCTTAAAATAGCGTCACAGAATAAAACAGCATGTGGGTTCGGAACGACATGGGGGTGAGTAAATGATGACAGAATTTCTGGGTGAACTTTTCCTTTAAATGGCAAGTTTAAATGACACAACGGCCCGGCCTCTGCGTTCCGCCTCTGTGCCTGTCGGAGGGTCTGGTTTGTGACCCGGAGGCTTGATAGAGGCTTTTATTCAGGGTTACAGGAGGGCTGTAGTCATTTGAAAAATCACTCCTGCTTCTTTGTGCTGTAGAGTGGAATTGGCAGAAGTGAGCACAGTGTGATTCTACACACAGTGGGACTGTGTGGCCAATTTCTGTGTGTGAGTGTAAGGATTGCGAGCAGAATGATGGGTATTTGTGTGTATGACAAGCTAGAAAGAATGAGGCAGGGAGAAAGAGTGAGAAAGTGAAAGATGAATTTTACTGCTCGCAGAGATCCATTGTGCGAATGTTTGTGCAGAAGTGCATTGTGTCTCTGTCTGTATGGATAATGGACTTCCTTCGTGTTTTGATTCCATTTGGCCGTCTAATGAAACCTAATTAATTTTGTTGACATTTGTGGACCTCACGCTAATATGAATGAGAGGGCTTTTTCTCCTGGAGGTTTGTGAATGCTAATCAAGGGTATTAACCTAATTCTGTCCTATATGCATTGCATGGCATTCTTTTTGACTCATTAGCAGGAATTTGAATTCTGAGCCTTAGCCTTCTAAAAAGGTCTCTTCCTATCCACAGCATGTATCCACAGCTAAATTTCCTTGTGACATTTTAATAAACCTCTACCATAGACTGTTGTCCTATGGTAGGAGTTTCGCACGGGTGACCTTGTCCGCTGGGATGCGTTTCTACAAGTTTGTGGTCAGAGAACACACGGAAATGATTTGATTCGAGGAGTTGATTGAATTTGTGATGTGCTTCTCTCTTTGTCTCTCTTTCTCCCTCAGGCATCCTGCGTACTGCAGTTCCAGATCTAGACAGAGAAGTGCAGGATCAGTATCTAGTGGTCCTGCAAGCCAAAGACATGGGTGGCCATCTCGGCGGCCTGTCAGGAACGACAACAGTTACTGTACGATTGACGGATGTCAATGACAACCCTCCTCACTTCGTACAAAGTGAGTAACTTTACACATCCATACGGTCAAAGCAGGGCCCTTTCTCTCCCAGCGTCAGCTATGCCCTTCACATTCTCATCTTTTTTTTGTTTTTGTTTTTTTACCGGGGTGAGATTATCTGAAGATGGTGTGGGGAAAATATATCAAAGTCTCACCCAGGTAGATGTTCATGTTCACTAGTCGAGGTTGGGTAAATCTCTTCGTATTTGGAAGCCGATTTAGAAATCTCTCCAGGAGTTCGCTTCAGATAAAAGCAAACAAATTACAGCCGTTTTGGAAGCTGTTTTGACCATTGCAATTACGTTTGAAGAATGTTGCAGGGAGCATCCCTCGGTATAATAGATGCAGACTCAGGTGCAGGGGGACTTGAGATGGTTTATGTAGTTTTAACATCCTCGGCTGCTGTGTTGGGCATCCGAGAGGAGAAGAGCAGTGCACTGTGCCAGTGATGGATGGCTGTGTAGATTGTTTGGCAGATGACTACATAGGTGCGCCTGTTAAGATCAGTGTCTTTTTAATGAGTTGACGAGATAAGAAAAAAAAAAACGATACTGAGAAGGGTTCATCATAAATTTTACAAATTTATTTCCCCTGAGTGTCTGCTGGTTACAGATGTAGAGCGAAAGTACAAGAGAGAAGGAAAGGGGAAACAAGGACATTGAGGGATGGCGGAAAAATCTAAGATAGCAAAAGAAGATAGGGAGTTTAAGAATAGAGAAACTAAATGGTAATCACCATAATTTGTTCACAGACAGAGCAAGTAAGCTAAAAAGAACAAAAACAAAACAAAGGCTGACGGGGAGATGGAGATGGGAAGGAAAGGAGAGGTGATGGTGACACGAGAAAAAGGACAGCTTAACTCCGAGAATGGAATTTATTTAAGGGAGTGTGTGTCTGCCTGTATGTGTGTGTCTGTGTGCCCACTCACACCTTTAAGCCATCTATTACATTCTGTCTGCACTGGAAGCTTTGAAGCTGCATGTCAACAATGTTCAGCTGTGAGCTATGCAAAAGTGAAGTCATTAAACATGGGAATATTTACACTATTGATTTGTTTTGTTTTGTTGTATTTGACAAAATCAATTTAAAATTAAAAAAAGAAAGAAAATCGAACTGACCCTAAACTTTTAAATGGTAAAGCTAAAGAGTAAAGCTACTGTTGAAAACTTTGGGGTCAGTAAGGTTTTTTGGTTGCACTTTATTTTACAGTACGTGTACTAACATGCACTTATAGTGTACTTATAGTATTGTTTTTGTTGTTGAAGAAATTTTTATTATTATTATTATAAAAAATTATGCATTAAATTGACAATAAAGACTTTTTTTTCAAATTTAGATTGTAAATGTATAATTATTGAAATTATATTTCAGAATATTTTTATCTTTTAAATCTTTTAAACATTTTTTTACCTACCCTACCTACCTAACTAACTTTTTTTAATGGTAGGGGTTAAAAAACCTAGCCTGGTAATACCAAACTCTGCTACTTCACTTTGCTTCGTAGACAGAGTCTGGAATGGCATAATAGAGAAGTGTTTTCTCTCTCGCTAAGGGGCGCTTCTCTGAAGTTTAAAATCATTGGTTACCTGTAAGCCAATCAGATATGTTTAGTTATGACGTATGTTATGGGCCTGTACAGCCGCATCGAAGCACAGACATCATGCATCAAACTCAAATCTATGATTGAACTTCCACTGTAAACCTGTTGTTAAACACTCTTCTTGTTCTGGCTTCAGTTTGAAAAAGAGTTGAATGTTCTCCATAACAGAGCGAATTGCATCCCGTGTCTCGTTTCCCATTTCCGCGGTCAAGTACAGAAGCGAAATGAAATTGAGCGGAAGTAGGAAGTCTGACGTAGTCAGGGTATAAAAAACCCAAAGATGAATGAAATTTTATCCATTTTTTTAAAATCATTGATCACAAGTAATGATCAGAAGTTATTTAAATGATCAAATAATCTTTGTATAATAAAAAAAACAAAACATTTTATTTCAGGCAGAGAAGGAAAAAGATAAAGTGACTGGAGCATCTGTGCAGTATAGTCAGATTAATTTATTATAATGGGAATTATTTAATTTTGATGTGTGTTACAGTATGCGCTGCATGACATGAATGAATGTTCACTAAAAGGCTGTTAACTGACAGTGATTTAATGCAGAATCAACCAAACGGAGGTATAATATAATTAAATATATAAATATTTAATTTAGTTGTATTTCTATTTCATTTTTGGTTACACTTTATTTTAAGGGGGCCTTGTTACAGTGAATATATACATTTAAGTACTGAGTAATATTAATTAACTGCATAATAATTCTGCATAATTATTGTTATTATAATAGTAAGAACATGTAACGTGTAACAAGGACTCCTTAAAATAAAGTGTTACCTAATTTTTTTAATGAATTTTAATATTTATTAAATTACATCTTTTTAATTTAAACTCAAGATTTACACAATTTATTCTAATCAGTTTTTTTGCATACATTGGCTCTTGAATTAGCACAGTTGTCCAAATATGGGGTAGAGTGATCACAGTAATTATGACTGCTTTAATGAGGCATTAAAGGGATACAAACATTGAAGGTATTGTGTTTTGTTAAAACTTTACTATAAAAATGTGTAGTCTGTTTACATACATTTGTGAGTTCAGAGCTATTCATTTATTTTCAGATGAGAAGGAAAAATGGGATTAGAGTAGCTCTGCAGTGCATCAGAAATAGAAAAGGGCATTCTTCAACTTGCAGGGCAGTGCAACTGAAGCTGTCATTGATTATAATGGGAGCGATTATGTTTTGCCGCTTGTGTCCAGTGTAGAAACTGTGTTATTCCATCTGTCTGTTCTCCATCTCTTTTTCACACATGCCATTTACACACTCACCGACTGGCTCATGAGAGGAGACTCACGTGCGTGCTCACAGGAACACACATCAGCTTCTGCTTTCACACACATACAGTATATATATATTTCACACACATACAGATGTTTGATAGGAGCCAGTGCAGTGTGGACAGGACCGGACTAATATGGTCATACTTCCTGGTTCTAGTAAGAACTCTTGCTGCTGCATTTTGGACTAGCTGAAGTTTGTTTACTAAGCGTTTACAAACTTAGCTTTCTAAGGAAAGATTTCTATCAAATAGCACACCTAGGTTCCTATCTGATGACGAAGAATTGACAGAGCAGTACTTATTCTGTATCTCGGGGGACCAAGGTTACATTTGTAACCGTGTACTGAAAGATTATTTGTTTTTAATTAACTTTGATTAATTGTATTTGGAATAATAATAATAATACATTTTATTTATAAAGCACTTTACATTTGAAAGAAAATCTCAAAGTGCTACAATAAAAGCAGAAAAAAAACCAATCTAAAAATGAAGTTAAAAAACAACTGCCAACTAAAACTAACAAAATTAAACATGAAAAAAAGTTTTAAACATTGAAAAACTTTTTAAAAAGATAAGTTTTTAAGTCCTTTTTAAAACCATTTGTCGTTTGTGGAGCCCTCAAGTGTTCAGGAAGAGCATTCCAGAGCCAAGGGGCCGCGGCACAGAAGGCTCTGTCCCCAATTGTACGGGACTTAGTCTTAGGGGGACGGAGCCGGTGGGTATTTGTTGAGCGGAGGGAACGTACTGAAGTCTGTGGAGTTAGGAGTTCTTGAAGGTAACTGGGGACATTGCCATGGATGCACTGATGTGTGAGAAGGGAGACTTTATACTCAATCCGGGCAGAAATGGGAAGCCAATGCAAAGATCGAAGAATTGGTGTGATGTGTTCATATTTACGCACTCTCATCAGGATCCGAGCGGCACTGTTTTGTATGTGCTGGAGTTTCTGGATGCTCTTGCTAGGAATCCCGATGAGAAGAGCGTTACATTAGTCCAATCTTGAGGAGACAATCAACTGTAGGCAACAGTACTTTGTTCACAATAGTGTGAAACAACTGGCCCATATAATCAGCCTCTTAGGTCAACATCAGGTCAATGAATGGGCTCTCCATGGGAGATCCTTTCAAGTCATCAAAAGGTTACACTATCATTGTGTCTCCATGGGGTGTTATTGTATTGTTTGTAGCACATTTGTTAACAGGTATAAAAGGTCTGTTCTCACAGACAGTACTTTGGGTTAAGACTGTTTGAAGGATGACATTCTAACATCACTGCTGAAGATCTGCTACACTGCTACCTTTAATAAATTCTTCTCCCCACAAGAACTTTGGTCAAGCTTACTTATGTATTAGAGTAATCTAGCACATTGGCGAGCCATCCAAACTACTGCTCAGTCAAATAAAGCAAAATCTAACAGTACGTTCCTTTTTGATACTTCACTAATACTGCATATGGGGAACAAATTCAACTGCACAGTGCCATTGTAGGGAATGAAAAGACTTATCTTGGACACCTTTGGGGTCCAGGGAACAAGTGAGTGGGCCGGAGCCATCGAACCCTTTACGTTACACTTTCAAAGAGAGAGCTAGGTCCTTGGAGGTGGCATGATGATGGAGCTCGACAGAGGCCATCGTTTCATACCGAGAGGACCAGAGCATGCAAGGTTGGGATGTCCAGCTTATAGAATCTAACAAAAGTGGATGGCAAGGACCAGCCCACTGCCTCACAGATGTCCTTGAAAGAGACTCCACTAGGTTGAGAGGCAAATGCCTTGTGCTCTGAAAGGGGTTGAGAGCTGGGTTTTATGACCTCGGAGTCATTGGGCCCAAATTAGTGCAAGTAGCGGTGTGGTTTTGAACGTTAAGGGCCAAAGGTCAGCTGACTGTAGCAGCTCGAAGGGAGGCCCTTCGAGGAGATTCAAGTCTTTATTTAGCACTTACTCTGAAGAGACACTTAAAAGCTTTATTTGGTTAGTAAAACATGTGACAATGTACCTAGACAGCCCCTGGAACCAGTTCAACATTCTCAAGATAACGTTTGAAGCAGGCTCGTGGTGTTAGCTGCCTTAGTGGTAGTGGTGTTAGCTACAGGATCATCCACCCGAGATGGCGCCTTTGTGGTAGCGGTGTTAGCTGCAGGATCATCCGCCTGAGTTGCCGTCTTGGTGGTGGTGTTAGCTGAGGGATCATCCGTCTGAGTTGCCGCCTTGGTGGTAGTGTTATTGGCTGAGGGATCATCCGCCCGAGTTGCCGCCTTGGTGGTAGTGGTGTTAGCTGCAGGATCATCCGCCTGAGTTGCCGCCTTGGTGGTAGTGGTGTTAGCTGCAGGATCATCCGCCCGAGTTGCCACCTTGGTGGTAGTGGTGTTAGCGGAGGGATCATCCGCCTGAGTTGCCGCCTTGGTGGTAGTGGTGTTAGCTGCAGGATAATCCGCCTGAGTTCAACCTTGGTGGTGGTGATGTTAGCTACAGGGTAGTCCGCCTGAGGCGCCGCCATGGTGTTAGCAGCCTGACTCCAGACTTTGCCTAGGGGGACAGAAAGAGATGCACAGTGAGAGGTCACTGTGTCCATTCAACAGATTGTCTGTAGAGAGAACTATGTGACTTAAAAATGTAAAGCGTTAAACAAGTTCCTTTACTCCTGGACTGACACATGACTTGGGGTTTCTTAAGTTGAAGTCTTGTAGGAATAGAGCCACAGAACGGATTACGGAGCGGTGATTAACAAATGAACCATAGACTTGGGAGGCCAAGTAACACTTCAAAAGAGTTTTTTTTAAGCTTGATTAAAGACTTCAAGATTCAGAATAGAGGCTACATACAGTACATGGTGTTTGTGGAATTTGGTTGTTAAATGATCAATGTTAAAGTTAATCTAATTTTTTTTTTTTTTTTTTTTTTAAGTAAAATAAATTGGTTCACTTTGAGCCAATAAAATGACTGGCTCTAACCGCTAGTAGCAAAAGAACACATCGAAAAAACACAAAACGATCAAACAAAAACCAAATTATAAAAACTCACCTTGCCATAACACCTGCTGATAAAGAAACACCAAAAGAGTAAATTTAATCACGTCCATTCTTTACCACTCACTTAACCTCCTGTCAGCCAAACTAACTATACGTATAGTTCCAACCAAACCAGGACTTTTAAAGCCAAACGGAAAACAATTTGTGCCACCTGGACAGCTTGTTAACTCATTAATACATAATCAGTAAGCTTTCACAGCTTGAAAATCATTAAACCTGGGCGGGATTATAGAGGTTCACTTTCTCGCCAGAATCCGTGTCCAAATACCTACACCGGTCTCTGCACTTGTCCAATTGAATGACATACTTCACTCTAAAAAAAATTTCAAGGGATCTGTTACCGCTACATAATTTAATACATTGTTGTAAATTAAAAATTCTAAATTGTTAATTTGATTAAACCTTTCAAGTTGCCAGCATTATTTTAATGAGTTGTCATGACAGAATAATGTTGATAATTACATCAACTTTATAATGTATGTAAACATAAATATTAGATTAGTTTAGTTGCTGATTAGTTTAAAACAATATTTACTTTGTAGCAACCAAATGAAATTGCCTTGATAACTTAATTTTTCCACACCATTTGAGTTCAGGATTTCAAAGCTCCTCCCCCAATTAACGAGCAAGGAGCAAGTTCAGACATGTTTTAGGCTGACCAGTATGACACAAAGGACATTTCAAGGTGAGTAATCTGAGTTTTATTTCATTTACAAATAAAATATATTCATTTAACTAGAGGTTTAAAGATTTAATAAAATTAAATATTCACTTGGCAAAGTGTAAACACACAGGGCAACAAAGTGCTCCTGCATTGCTCTCTTTCAGTTCAAATTTTAGGTATTTGATACTGGCCACACACGGGGTCTACCCAGGTCAGAGATATCATAACGATGGGCTATTTAGTTTAATAAAAAAGATGTTTTGAAAAAGACTTGTAAAAATGTGTATGGCTGTTTCTTTTCACATTTGAATTATTTCATGAAACTTACTATTATTTTTATGATAAAATATTTTTGATCATTTCTTATTGATGCAACCTATTTTGGCCATATGAGAAACTAGGTGCATGGTCATTAAAAAAAATATATATGAAAAAAATAGAGTTAAAGTTAAAATAGAACAAAGTTTCCAGTGATTAACTGAAAGAAATAAGCAATAATAATCCAATTCATTAGCTCTAACATGCTATCTATATTTTCCCTTGCTTTACAAGAACACAAGAGTTTGAGGAAGACATTGAAAGACAAGTGAGGACAATTGCCATCATTGGTGATCAACGTACTTCAGGATTTGACCACAAGACGGCAAGCATTTTGGTTGAGGGCATCAAAATCCTGAATGGAATGGATATCTCAAGGTGCTGTGCTCTGCTGATGGGCATAATATATGCTCTGAATCTGAATCTGAGATATAAACACAACTGAATCCATTCAATCCATTCACATTGTCATTACGCAGAGTCTTAATGTTTATTGAACTTAGATGTGCGTGTGCCACGCAAACCAGCAGAAGCTAAAGATGCAAACATGTAGGACAAGTAGAAAATGTATCTGTATCTAAGTTAGATTATTAGTAGAGAGAATGGGTTTTTGAGAGACTGAGACGCGCAAGAAGGCTGTTTGATTGGTGAGCGCGCAGTGCTTACTCTATTCAGTTGTTCATGTCGTAGCCTAAGGTTTAAATCATTGCCTTTTAAATATACAAATAAAATAATGTGTATGATGTATCATTATAGGTGAAATTACTCTAGGAAAGTTCTGATTTATGAGAGCTGCATTGAAAAACAAAAGCAATGCGATGTTTGATTTGCGCCCTTTTCATTCATAAAGTTTACATTCATTCACTTCATACTCTATTGCATGACTTTAGAGATCTGTGTATAATATTGCGCTGATCCCCTGGAACACCTGTCATCTAGCAAACACCAGTCTGTGTCCATTTCAGATGAAAATTCTGAGCAGAATTATTCCTTGTCCGCTATTCGTTTTTGAAGTCATCATCCGTGCCATTCCGGATATGGTATTTGGCTTTAGGCACACCACTAATTATTTCATTAAATATTTTATTTTGACATGCAACAGATAAGGTCATAGATAGTAACAGCTCCACGCAATATTGTGATCATTAAATTCACGTCATACTTGCAAACACTTTGGATGCATTATGGAGTAGTCCATCGTGTCTGACAGCTCTTGACTAGTCCATGCAAGCCCTAGTGCAATATGAAAAATTTTGCTGTATTTGTGCGCATGTCCAGTAGAGCCAAACATATGCCTTCTAGCCTTAAAAGCACACGTCATATTCAGAGCTTTGCTTGTGTGCACCGTTCCTTTAAAAATGGACCAGACATGCGAGCAAACAGCATTATAAAAGAAAAAAATTATAATTAGACCCTTCAGCTCCAAACTCGAGCGCCAGTGTCCTTTAAAGTTTAGCTCCAACCCCGATTATACACACTTAAACCAGCCAATCAAGCACTTACTAGACCCTCCATATAGGGGTGTTAAAGCCAGTTGGAGCTAAACTTTGCAGGGCATTGGCCCTCCAGGATTTAGTTGAGACCCCTGTCCTACGAAGTCGTTACTGTGCACATGCAGTGCTGCAAGCACGTAGCTACAATTTAGGCAGAATTTGTAACCACTTATCAGAAGTGCTGAACTGCAGAATAAAAAGTCAAAAAAAAAAAAAGAAAAAGGATTTTGGTTCTATAAACTTTAGCACTCACTAGAAAAATCACTTAAAAGCTTTATTTGGCTTGTGAAACAATGTTGACAATGCAACTACACAGCACCTGGAACCCATTCAACAGGACTCAAGGCAACGTTTGAAGCCAGCTCGTGGTGCTGTTACCTCCAGGGTTGTCCTCCAGAGACGCCGGAGTGGTGGTGTTAGCTACAGGGATGTCCTCCAGAGGCGCCGGGGTGGTGCCGTTAGCTACAGGGTTGTCCTCCAGAGACGCCGGAGTGGTGCCGTTAGCTACAGGGTTGTCCTCCAGAGACGCTGGAGTGGTGGTGTTAGCTACAGGGTAGTCCTCCAGAGACGCTGGAGTGGTGGTGTTAGCTACAGGGTTGACCTCCAGAGGTGCCGGGGTGGTGCCGTTAGCTACAGGGTTGTCCTCCAGAGACGCCGGAGTGGTGCCGTTAGCTACAGGGTTGTCCTCCAGAGACGCCGGGGTGGTGCCGTTAGCTACAGGGTTGTCCTCCAGAGACGCCGTAGTGGTGGTGTTAGCTACAGGGTTGTCCTCCAGAGGCGCCGGGGTGGTGGAGTTAGCTACAGGGTTGTCCTCCAGAGGCGCCAGGGTGGTGGTGCTGTTAGCTACAGGGTTGTCCTCCAGAGGCGCCGGGGTGGTGGAGTTAGCTACAGGGTTGTCCTCCAGAGGCGCCAGGGTGGTGGTGCCATTAGCTACAGGGTTGTCCTCCAGAGACGCTGGAGTGGTGGTGTTAGCTACAGGGTTGTCCTCCAGAGACGCCGGAGTGGTGCCGTTAGCTACAGGGTTGTCCTCCAGAGACGCCGGGGTGGTGCCGTTAGCTACAGGGTTGTCCTCCAGAGACGCCGTAGTGGTGGTGTTAGCTACAGGGTTGTCCTCCAGAGGCGCCGGGGTGGTGGAGTTAGCTACAGGGTTGTCCTCCAGAGGCGCCAGGGTGGTGGTGCTGTTAGCTACAGGGTTGTCCTCTAGAGGCGCCGGGGTGGTGCTGTTAGCTACAGGGTAGTCCTCCAGAGGCGCCGGGGTGGTGCTGTTAGTTACAGGGTTGTCCTCCAGAGGCGCCGGGGTGGTGCTGTTAGCTACAGGGTAGTCCTCCAGAGGCGTCGGGGTGGTGGTGCTGTTAGCTACAGCGTTGTCCTCCAGAGTCGTCTTTACATCAATCACTTAGATCTCTCTAAAGTAAAATGTTAATCTCAAGATACTTTACTCCTGGGCTGACATGAATTGGGGTTTCTTGTAGAAAGAAAAAAAATAAGCCATATTAAGCCACAGAGCAGTGATTAACAAGTGAACAAGAGACTTGGGAGGCCAAGTAACTAACATTTCTCAAGTTTTAGCAGCATTATAAAGACTTCAAGGTTCAGAACATGAACAACACCGCATAGGTGGATGTCTTTGGCTATTAAAAGCAAATCAATTAATGTTAATCAAACGAAACTAGCTTTGGAAGGACACTCTGGAGACCACCTGTATGATGTACCACTGGCAGACAGAAGAGAAACACCAGGGGCTGGATTGTGGAACCCATTCATTTGGTCCCTGGGCAAGACATTTAACCCCTAGTTGCTCCAGAGGCGTGCAACCTCTGACATATAAAGCAATTGTAAGTCGTTTTGGATAAAAGCGTCCGCTAAATGAATGTAATCAGATTAGAGTTTCTCGAGCGCAAACATACGGGAACCTTCTCTTTGTATTTGCTATAATTCATCACATTACACTCATTCGTCAAAAAAAGAAGTATATAAGAATAAGTATACTTTGCGTCCACTAGACTGACTAGAGGACGCTCATAGCCTGAAATATATCAGAATATTTTATTTTCCTCTTCCTCATACACACACAGGGAATGATGGGAACATATATCAGTCTATATAAACATTTACAGTCAGCAAATTAACCTTTAGATGTGGAAAAATCAGAAATGTGTGTGTGTTTGCGTCATGAGAGGAAGTTTGTGAGAATATGTTAAGCTCAGCTACAGAACTGCTGAAGTTCTCTCAAAGTTAACATTAAAGTTGATGTTCTCAAACCGTTACCGCAAAAACATATTTATGAAATGTTTTTTCTGAAACTTTTTTTATTTGGACGTCCATCTAGCGTGTTTTTTTAGTTGTTACTGTTTATTTCAGAACGTTAAGAAACATTCAAAAGTAACATTCCTACAGTACACATTCATGTCACATACACACGTCCGACAGTTCATCAGGATGAGGGAGGAGAGAGGATGGCTGGAGATGGAGAAACTCGGAGGTGACAGGTTTTATCATCAACCCTTAAGGGCTCATTTTCATTCGGCATCCTTCCTTCTTGCTCTTTGGCTTTCCATGCGTATCCTTGATATATTCATTTATTTTCTCAACCCTTTGCAGCCCTTCTCACCCTTCTGACCTCAGCTGGCATTGCTTTTAAAGGCTCTGCATTGGTCAGCAGCACAAACCGATGTTGTAATACTGTTCATCAAAACACTTACTGTCTGCTCTTTCAGTGGAATAAAGCCCATTTATTTAAACTCTCATCAAAGCATAAAGCTCATTTGGTCTCAAGTGGCGATCGGAACTGATGAATATGTCCTCTTGAGAATAATAGCTATAAAATGCCATAGTTTGGATGTAACTAAGATGCACCCTGTAAACTCATCTCAGCCTCTGCTGGAAATCCATTTCGAAGGTAAAGGGAGCATGAAATGTAAAGAATTAGTTACTTGGCGTCTCAGCTATGTGTCTGATGTTGAGAGCAAAGAGGGTTTATGCGCGACCAAAAAAAACTTTTCTCAATCAGTTCGCATGTGTGGGAGTGCTTTAAGCATTGTTGCTTTGGGGTCCTGAACACTCAATTAAAATGAAAGTACCTTCACAATTAATTCTATTCAGATTGGCCTCCCACCGGCAGCGAGCGTCTCTGGCTATTTTGTATTTGCAGGCCTCACTCAATCCCATAAGGTTATATATCTGTGTTTTTGCCACACGTAAACCGATAAAGATGTAGAATGCGTGTCTGAATCCGTAAAGATGTGTCCCTGGGGTGGCTTCTCCAAGCGTGAAGGAGGGATGAAGGAAGGAAGGAAGGAAGGAAGGGATGAGAGGAGCACTAACAGCTTCATCTTGGCCGTCTCTGCCCGCTGTAATCAAACTTGTTTTCATCTCACTCTGCGCTCAGAAACACAGAAGATGTGCCTTCTTGGTTTGCTGGCGTGCTGGCGGCTTCTTATCTGTGACACGTGGCCTAGTCTTTGTCCATTTCCTCAAATCAGTTTGCCAGAGAGGTGCTCAGCCATGTGTTCTGATTGGATAATTTGTTGACTGATTCGGCTGATTGGGTTTGGTATGAATAAGGCAAGCAAGCAAAGCGCTTCTGACTCACTGGCTGCCTGTGGGGTCTCCTAGGGGGGCTGTAGATAGCAGTGGGGCATGAAAACGTCTCTGAAATCGCTCTGTCGTATCACAGCACCCAATTAGAGCTGGGATTGGATGGTCCCTGGTTGCACATGTAGCACTGGTTGCACTACGGTCATTTGTGGTGATGACTGCATCTTTGTGGCCACTCACTTACACTTTACGTACGGATCCAGGAAGAGGACATTCGAGGTGAAATGTCAAAGACATCCAGGAGTTACTGTAAGCTGGTTTAGTGTCATTAATGAGAGAAAAATATAGTAGGGTAGGACTGCAAATCCTTTTTGAGGTTTCAATCTCTAGATCAAAAAGACCTACTGACTATCCAGTCTTTTCTCAAGAGGCCAAATTATCTGTGAAAGAACCTTTACTTTTTGCTTGTGCAATTCTAAGCTTTCAACATCAGAACGAGATTTTCAGCTGGTTTTGATACATGACTCTGATCTTGAAGTTTAGTTTGGGTTAGGCTGCTAGGATGTCCACTAAAAAGTTTTAGAAAAAAACAGTATAAAATGAAAAAGAAAATAAATGATACATAAATAAGTAAAAAAATAATGGTAAAACATTAACAAACATTATACTGTACAATGCTTAACAGATAATTAGTTAATATACAGTATATTCACATGTAAATATTAATGTTTATCAATGAACTTCCTAAACATTACCTAATGATTAACATATGATAATTTAATGTAAATTGAAATGCTTACAGATGTCGGTAAACTTTCAGATCATATGATCTTCATTTGTTGATCTTTGTTTGTTATGTAGACCTCTATTTAAACATCTTTACAAACTATTTATGAATTATTTGTTCATGTTCTGCAGTACCCAATCTAAAGTGGAAACTATTCATCATTTTCAAATGTTTATAAATGTTTACTAATGATTAGTATCTTTATGAGCAGTCATCTCAATGGTAAAAATAAACTATTCATCATTGGTAAATGTTTGGAAATGATTACTAATCATTTAATATCTTTATGGGCGTTGGACTTTTAGCTAATGTAACAGGGTTTGTGTAAAGGGTGGCTGTTTACGTTTAGCTAAATGCTAGCTAAAGACATAACAGATTGTAAATTTGGTGCAGAATTTTTTTTATTTTTTATTGTCACATGTAAAGTATGTTCCAGTTAAGTTCCTGTTTGTCCTTATTTGGTATTTCCTGTTTGCGGTTTTAAGTTCCTTTTGTCGCAGCTGTGTTATTAATTATCCTTAATTACTCCTGACCTGTTTCTGTTCTTCCCTGATTACGGTCCATGTGTTTATAAGGCCTGTGTTTTCCACAGTTCCCTTGTCCTGTCTGACCGTCATGTAAAGAGGTTGTTTTCTCCTGGGTTTTGAAAGTGGATTCTTTTTAATGAATAAAAAGACTAGATTATATGATATCTGTGCTCCTTCACCTGGCAACCCATGACAACATGACTACTCTTCAGTATATCATTAAACAGGATATTCCTTGAATTCCTTGAAACATTAATGTTTAACAAGTTTATTAGAAAACATTAGCAAACACATTATCTCACGCTTCTAACCCTTTAATATATATTAACTGATCCAATGATCCATTAAGCATTTTTTAATTTTTGTTAATGATTTATTAATGAAAGTTATTATAAAGTGTCACCTGTTTTTATTTTCTTTTAATATTTATATGAAATATTTGTACAGTATAAAGCATCTTTATAAATTAAAATAAATACCATAGCTTTATATTAAAGGAAGAGGGGTCATTTCCAAGAGAATCATAATTAGGTTCCATGGAATTTTATACCCTGCTTAATATTTAATTTTTAATGTTTTTAATGCAACATGTGTTTAACATGTCATGTCTGGCATTAAAACTGGCAAAAAAAATTGTTTTGTGTATAAACAACAGGAAATGAGAAGTATTTATTTAAGTTGACAAGGCTATGCATTTTTATGTAGTTATTCTTCCAGCAGTAGATAAACTTCTTAAATCTGACACAAGGGTGACAAAAAGTCAGTTATTCTTTAACTTTGGAGCTTGCGATATGAGCTGTAGGGAAACTTTTTGTCGAGTGTTGGTCCATTGTGTGAGTTTTTGAGGAATAACCTGGAGCCGAATGTCAGCAATGGAATCAATCAGGAGGTTGGCCGTTGTTCTATCGGTGACAGTGAGAGTGGAGTGGAGTGGGGGAAAAAATGGTCAACGATTTCGCTTCTCTTGTCATCTACCCTGGCAGTGTGCCTTCACGCAGAATAATAGGAGTTAGAGCCATTCTTCTTGTATGGAGGCAGAGAACAAGCGATATAGAAGTGGTGGTGGGGGTAGGTAAGAGGGAAGTGATTTCCATGCTAATGGGAATGTTCCCATCTCTATGATGAATGCAGCCGTCGGACTGCCGGCACAACGGGGGTCTCACACCAAACCACTAACTAGCAACTTCCTCTCTCACGCAGGACGAGGAAAAGAAAGTGGAGTGAGTGGGCACTTACATGTAACTGAAAGACGGACCCTAAGCTCCATAAGCTAGTGAATCAATGGCTTATTTCTTTGAAGTTTTGCCATCCGTGCTTCTAGACACTGGCCTGTGCATTGACGTCTTTTATTATTTAACATGCCATATATATATGATGGTGAGTAATTGGAGAGTGAAGTATTCGAAGAAATGGTGCTCCAGGCAAGGTCTATTTTAGATTATGTGCACGTTGAATCACAGGACGGATTTAGTTATTCAGCACAGTGTGCCGCGCTGTTTGAGGGCATTGTTGATGGAGGTCAGCATACTTTGATCAAATTCCAGCAGTTAGTACTGAAGCATTGCAGCAAGGAGTGAGCGTTAGTCTAACCTGGCCAATTTAAATGCTCGTCAGATGACCCGCGGTGTCCTAGGAGAGCCAGACGCAGCCTCACAATATACACCAGGAGGCCTGGACACAATTGTCACTGTTATTAAAGTGGAATTACAGAGGGAGGCATTTGATATTAAAGTCGTTTTGAGCTGAGGGTGTGGGTATGTTTTGATTACCCCACAGCCCCAGTGCTCTATGTGGGAGAAATAGAGTGAGAATCCTCTGGAGGTATTAACAACCCGAAGCAAGCACACAACACTGATTTCATCACCTGTATTTCACCTCAGAAACAGTGAAGTCTTGACATAAACACAATCTCTGTCCCTTCTTCTTCTCATTTTCTGTCAACCTTTCCCACCCGTTCTCTATCTCATGAAATATCGGCCAGCATTCCCAGTCTGTTTTCTCATTTTCTGTAATTTCTTCTCCTAAGAAACTTGTTGGCCATATATATACCGCAAAGTTTTAGGTCTGACAAGACTTTATGTGAACAAATATTAATATGCCAAGCAAGGATTGATCCAAGGGTTTAAATTATATTATATTATATTATATTATATTATATTATATTATATTATATTATATTATATTATATTATATTATATTATATTATATTATATTATATTATATTATATTATATTTGGGGTCAGGAATTTTAAAAAAAATGTTTTTTATGTTTTTGAAAGGAGTCTCCTATGTTCACAAAGTCTGCATTTATTTGATGAAATATAGGCTACTGTACAGTACAGAAAAAAAAACAATAAAACTACTTTCTATTTTAATTCATTTTAAATAATTTTAATAGAAATTGGAATAGAAATATTTTGACATTGTAATGGCTTCTTTATAAATTTAATGTCTCCTTGATGAATACAGTTAATTAAAAAAAAAAAAAAAAACTTCCTGACCCAAGCCTTCAAACAATATAGTGTATAGAAGTATTTTTTATATATGTTTGCAGAAACATAAGTGTATGTAGCTTAGCCTTCGAGAACTAAAATGTGTTTCAGGGTTATAGAAGGCAGTCTAAGTTTATACAGAGTCTCTCTCTTACCCTGTGATTGTTGAGCAATCCAGTGTTAATTAAGGCCATCTAGACTAGTCTGGCCCAGACTGGTGCATGCTGTGTAAATGGAG
Organism: Carassius auratus; assembly: GCF_003368295.1. Lineage (NCBI taxonomy): Eukaryota > Metazoa > Chordata > Actinopteri > Cypriniformes > Cyprinidae > Carassius > Carassius auratus. Next base: position 18,465,528 of record NC_039244.1, on the reverse strand, counting down.
GTTTCAAGCCAAGTCATCCTAATTTAGTGCAGATTAAACTTCCTGGCAGAATGGGAGAAATTAGTGATGCAAATGATATTGGATGAGTTTGATAATAAAAATAATTCCAATAATTTACTTCTCTAATTATGCTCCACATCCTCGAAGAGTGTCATTAAAATAGTATTGGTTATATTAGTCTCCTATTAATCAGTTTTCATTTTCTTTGCCTTCTTGTTTTTGCTGTTTATTAATATTTCATCTAAAGTTCAACGCTTTCTGCTTCAATTGATGGCATAATTGTTGCACAGACACGTCTCCCGCCCCACTTTGTACCTCAGCTTTCTCCATCCCTTCGTCTCATGCAACCGCACATAGTCATGGAAGACAGGTGCACATCCACACACAAGCTCTTGGCCTCACATTATCTCTCTCGTGTCCATCTTCACCTTTTCTCGTTCTTTAATTCACCTTGTCAGACTTCTCTTTCCTTCCCTTTCAGTCCTTTCATTCTGAGGAGTGGGATAACTGCCTATTTCCCACGTATCTCTCTCATTGAGTTCTCACTTGCGGCTGCTACACCAATTTCTTAATCTCTGCTTCTCGTTCTCACTTTCGATGTTTAGTCTTTTGATGTATTCATGCATTGTATTCATACATTGCATAGTGCCCCTGTTTTTGCAATTTCCACTAAAAAGTACTTTTAAGAACAAATTTGTTGGATTCTACACCTATTTATAATGGTATATAAACATGACTAATAAAGTCATAAGCCTTTTTTAAATTTTATTTTTAATTGAACTATGAGTTTGCCTGATTAGTGAAACTTTTATTTTAACATACAGGCTGAAATTTACGATTTATGATTTTTGCCCATTTCTTTACCCCAAAGTTGACGCTAGTTGCTCTGCAGATTTGAGCTGACAGATTTCATAGAATGATGTGTATGATGCTGACAGATTCCATGTAGATCAAAATATCAAACATGTTTAGAAGCCGATTTTAGAATATATATATACATATATATATATATATATATATATATATATATATATATATATATATATATATATATATATATATATATATATGAGATAATTTTATCACATTAATATTATGCATGTTATTTACTGTCTTTTAATTGTGTGATATATTGAATTGGCCATCGGATATACTGTACTATATAGAACATAATCTGTATATCACCTTTTTTGGTCCATTGTTGTTACTTTACGGCAGAATCCAGATGGTGTTATATTCCAACATTGGCAGAGGATAGTCGATCTGCAGGGCAGTAAAGGGACAGACCAAGAGAAGGGTTACTCCATGCCAATTGCCTCTCCAAATCCTTCATTTTAAACCCTTCCTCAATAAGTGCCACAAGTGATAGACGTCCTAAAAGGATGCAGATTTTATTCTATCTAATTTTCAACCAACGCTTGAGCTTTAGCCAGCTAGACACTTTTTTAATGACTCTCCCGTCTCCGAGGTCTCATTTCTACGGCAACATAAAGCCTCATCCATATATAAGGCCTCTTATTTTCTCTTTTCCTTCTCATATTCCCTCTTATTTTCTTTTCCGTTTTGTCTCCCAGTTGTTCTCTCTCATTGAATTGCCTTTGCATTTCTATTCGTCTCTGTTTATAATCGCTATGTCTTTAAAGCAAGCTGTTTTCCCCTCATTTACAAACAATACACCCCTCTCCATCTATTCATCCATTGAGAACTCTTTTTACCATTTAAATGCGTCTCTTTTCAAAATCCGTATACTTGCCCACATGCTGTCTTGCCCACACTGAGTCACACTCATCTCGCTCGGTGGACCTGAGGTAATTGTGCTCCATGTTATTGACTGAGCTAAACCTGTATTCATCCAAAGACCTGCTAATTAACTCCATCTGCCTATCATTGAAAAGCTCTAAATACTCTGCTCTTAATCTCCCATTGGGCACTGACTCATACCGGCCAATCCCTGCTCCTTCCCTGTGAAGCCCAGCCCCATTAGAGTGGCTTTTAATGTATTATAAAGAATAAAACAAGCAGGGTCTCTCATAGCAGAGGTGAGGCTGAGAGTAAAGGTTTTGCTTTAAAGGGAGTCTGTGCAGGCGCTGTGGTACCTCTTCATTTGTCCCTTCTGAACACAATTACAGTGACCCAGTGGGGAGTGCTATATCTCTAAGTCACAGAACATTGATCTTGTCCCTTCACGCTGTTTGATTGGCCGGCTAAAGCTGCTTTGGAAAAAGATGATTATCCGTACGCTTTCTTGCTCCTCTTCAGTCCTGATTCGTGATTTATGAGGAGACGGGTGGGTGTCATTGTGTGTGTGCGTGTGTGAAGTGACTTTGCTCAGTCTTAAGTCCTGGAAAATGACAAATGTTTTTGGCTAGCTGTAGGGGAAGATAGCTTCAGATCAGAAGCATCATGTCCTTTCAAACTGTAACTAAAAGACACAAATGGATACACTGTTATGTTGCTTGATTATTGTATCTGAAGTAGCATGATTGTCTGAAAGGACGTGGAACAAGTGGCTAATTTGAATCTCACTTTAAAAGTGGCCAATTTTGTACTTTATACACATTTTGTATGATACTGAAATTAATGCTTTTATTTAATGTTTTTATGTTTTTATTTAGAAAGGGTGCATTAATTACATAAATTGAACAAAGCGACAGTAAAGACTTTTACACTGTTACAAAGAATTCCATTTCAAATTGAAATTGCTATCCTTTTGAACTTTCTATTCATCAAATGATTCTAAAATTTTTTTATAGTTTCTACAGAAGTATTAAGCATCACAGCTGTTTTCAACATTGATAATAAGGCCATATTTAAGGCTTAAACACCAAATCAGCATATAAAATGATTTCTGAAGAATGATGTGACACTGAAGAATTTAGTCATTTCTGCTGAAAATATCTTTGCCATCACGGGAATAAATTAAAATGAAGATTAAAAATATAGCATAAAAAACAATATATTTTTTTTAAGGAACCGTTTTAACTGTTGAACACATACAAGTTTGAAAAAATTACTTTTGTTTTTATGTATTTTAAAATGTAATTTATTCATGTCCATTGGGCATCTCGTCTTTTAATGAAGTGTGTGACCTTGAGCATGCAGTAATGTGTTTGAATTCCTGTTGTGCCAAATCCTTAAATCCCAAAGCAAACAGCTCTCCTCGATTTTGCCTAAAGTGTGCCGAAACGCAAGCGCCATCAAAGTGGAAGTACGTGCCTTTGCTTGACAGAAGTGACAGAGTGTTTTAAAGGCCGAGCAATGACACGGTGTCCACTCTGAAGTTGAATCCTCAAACACTTGTTGTGCTGGAGACTTTTCCCCCATCAGCCACCTCTCCCTCATCAAAGAACAGCAGGACATCAACTACATGGCAGTCTGCACGTTTTTCAGATGCAGAACTGATGCACACTACTGAGGGAGTGATTTGAAGGGCTGGTGTTATTTGGGTGCAGTTTGCTGATATAGGGTGAGGGTGATGAGCTTTGACTTTCATCTCAGGCTGTTGTTTTGTTGTGTCACAGATTCAAGGTTTCTAATGGAGATGTACTTTGTAATGTCCCTGGTTGTGATGTGTGGAACAAATGTTTACTATACAGGTGCTGGTCATATGATTAGAATATAATCAAAAAGTTGATTTATTTCACTAATTCCATTCGAAAAGTGAAACGTGTATATTATATTCATTCATTACACACAGACTGATATGTTTCAAATGTTTATTTCTTTTCATTTTGATGTTTATAACTGACAACTAAGGAAAATCCCAAATTCAGTATTTCAGTATAGTACAAGTTCGCTAGTTCAAGAATTTGTGTCATTTTGTGTAGATTGAAGTTGTAATTTTATATTTCTTATGTTTATCTATCTGAATAATCGCATGCATTTCGAGCTTTGTAAGCTTTGGTTTTAGTAATTTTCGTTTTTCTTTTTCTTCCCAAAACTTTGTTAGTGCAATAATATAAAAAGTATTATTTTTTTCCTGTCATTTTTTCCTATTAACAGCATGTTTAACAGTAAATTACTTAATTATCATCATGATTGGATTTTAAAAATCTTCGCAAAGAACCGACAAGATTAACACTGGATTAACAAACAATAGCAAAAGTCAAAAACAGATACTCATAATTGATATACTGTAACATGAAATGTGAGATGCTTCAGTTTAAAGCTTTTCAAAGATCAAACTGATATGATGCATGAGGATGCATCAAATGATTGATTCTCTCTCTCTTCCCATCCTGTCTTTTTGTCCAAATCTTTTTCCTTTCTCAGGTTCTTGGCTATTCTCTGTGTCAGAGTTGGCGGTGCCAGGGGCGGAGGTGGGTCGGATCTCAGCAACAGATGCCGACTTGGGAGACAATGCCAAGCTAGAGTACACCATCCTGGACGGAGAGTCAGGGGACACCTTTAACATCACCGGAGCCAACCAAGAGGCCGTGATCATTCTGAACAAGGTGGGAAGAAAGTTAACAGGACATATGGGGAAAGGCAATTCTACTGAAAAGTCCATCTGAAGCCAGCATGGATTTAATTTGGTATTGGTTTGTCTACCTCAAGCGTAGCAGATATATTTTTTTTAAAAGCACATGATTTATTTGTGTCTTTTTGGGGCAACATCCCAATAAAATATATGTGTAAAAAAAACCTCAACTGCTGGCTGTCAGCTAAATATGGCTACAGTATAGTGCAGGTTGTCAACCAGCATTTCTGTTTGAAGCAGGTTGACCGAGAGAGTCTTGCTGGCTAAGCTAGTTAAGAAGCCTGATGGGAATTGCAGCACAATAGTGGTGACCTGCATCCAAACTTTCTACACTGTTTCTACACTGAAAAGTGTGTAGTATGTGTGTGTGGGCATGGGTTCAAAGAAGGTGGGAAGAGATCAGAAGATGCCTCATAGAGCAGATGATGTTCCTGGTGTAGGAAAGGCAGGTTATTCATTCTGCCAGGTGTCGTGAGGAGATCTGCGCAGTGGAAGGAAAAAAAGCTCCAGAAAAGGCCAGAAACAAGTGTCTGTGCTGTATAGGCGATGTGAGTCAATGTTGAATCAGCCCGATCAAAGTCTGTGAATCCTCTCTCACTTGTGTGCATGCGAGACGCTAATCAGACAAGCTGCGAGAGAAAAGAGCGTGATTTACGCTGGCACACCGTGTGGTGCATGCCACACACAGAAGTCCCATGAGACCTCGCTCATCTCTGAGAGCACGTTTCTTTACTGATAAAGTTTCTGATTGTCATTGTTCGCCTGAGGGCATCTTCACATCACCAGAAACGGCACATGATGCATTTATAAATTGAAAGGAAAAGTTAATTCAAAAATTTAAATTCTGTCATTGTTTATTCACCATCATGTCATGTTGTCATACAGTGACAGTTCATAGTCACCAGGGGTTGTCAAGCTCCAAACAGGGCAAAAAAAACACCATAAAAAGTAGTCCAAAGGACTCATGGATTATTTTCCAAAACTTTTAAAGCTGTATGTTGTGTTTGTGTGAAGAACAGAACAAAATTTAAGCTGTTTGACTAATAATTCTGGTGCAAGACTCCATATATAAACCCGTGCTGATTGTGAGGTTAAACACTTGTGAGCTGGATAATTTATAAGAAAGCTGTCATTCCTTGTTCGTCCATTTCATGCATGTGGCTTCCTCCTCCTACGTGCACAAAATAGTCTAAACAGGTCATTGCTTTTGCAAAAGCACTATTTCTATCACCTTAATGCATTCTAACAAGTATGCATATATTTATACAGATACTTTAAGAAGTATTTATATGCTTTATTTATTGCATAGAAAAAATATTTTTGAAACCTAGCAACATACATTGTTTACTGGAATTTTTTAACATTTCACGCTGTTCATAGTTAACCCAGGTTTAACATTTAATCGTTTGTATTCAACAGATGTTTTAAACTGTCAATTCATAACCCTGGGTTAATTATGACTAGCATCGCAGCTTTGTATTATTGCAGACTATAATATGTGCTTTTTGTTTGGTGAAAGAAAAAGTTAAGAATAAAAGAACAGAATCTTTATTCCTGTGTAAACGGTTCCTGCAATGGAAAAATCAGGATCATTTTATATAGAATAATCTCAACAAATCTGGTTTTGAGGTTATGCTCCATGAGATAATAACATTAATTTTGAACTTCATGTTGCCTGTTACAGTTAAAAGGCTTGAAACCCCATTTCTGAGCTGCTGGGAAGCCAGCTGATCGTGTGTGTGCACTGCTCAGATCTGGATCTGTGATCAGACACTGGGGAAAGCCGGCACAGTGTTATTGATGCCAATCCAGCTTCCAGGACTCATTTGTGTGTATGTCACAGCGACTGTACTGGGCCCCTGCGATCATGCAAGTTTGGTTGAATGTGTGTGTAAGTAAATAAGGGGGGTGTTCATTGTGACAGGCCTGGCAGGTGTGGGGAAGTCAGTAAAAAAAAAAAAAAGCTTTGGCTGCAGGTGCGCCCGGGAGGGATTTTAGGCCAAGGATGTGTTACTGTGATAAGGGAAAACTGGAAAGGGGAAATAGACAGAAAGGAGCAGGGAGATTAAACGAGTGGCCAGAGAGAGGAGACAGTATATAGAGAGATACAGAGACATGGAAGTAAGACATACACTAGGAGAGACCATATAAAAGATAAAAAACATTAAGGTAAGGGGAAACGAGAGAGAAAGAGAGCGAGAGAGAGAGAAATCATAAGAAAGAAAGTATCATTGTTATGTAGAATTTGCAGTGCTGTACCTGCAGTAGTTTGCTGTCTTTTAAAGGTGTACATACAGTAACTGACTGAATTTAAAGACTGTGTCTATTTAAACAAAGTGCAAATCTTTTCCATTTCCAGCTTTGGGACACAGAAATACAGTATAGCAGCAAATATTATTTTGGTGTGCATATTTTCTCCATCAGAAAAAGACAAAATGTTTTTGAAAGAAGACTTTAATGCTCTGTGAAGCTGCATTTATTTGATCAAAAATATAGTAAAAACTATATTATTAGAATTTAACTTTAATTTGAATTAGAATTTAAGGTTATCTATCAACATGACGGTTTTCCTGTGACGCAAAGGGGAATTTTCAACAGCCATTACTTCAGTTTTTAGTGTGACACAATCCTTCAGAAATCATTCTAACATGCTGATTTGCTGCTCAAGAAACATTTATTCCCATCAATATTGAAAATTTTCTATATACATATATTTGTTCTGGATTGTTGGGAACCAAACAACATTGGAGAGCTCTGACTTGGACTTGAAACAATTGAGGCATTTCTCAAAATATCTTCCATAGAAGAACACTTTAGTCGTCTAATGCTTGGTGAAGGACGAAATGAACAGGGGGAATTCTGGGTAAACAAATGAATTCCTGCCATGTCTCTCCTTGAATTTCTACTTCATCCTCCACCGCACTGATGCTTTATTCTCCCAATCATATTTTCTTAAATTGCTCCCGTGTTACTGTTCTCTCTAATATTCCTGTCAAAACCACACCGAGACGGTTTCATTGTCCGTCAGGTTTCTGGCCAGGACTCCTGACCTTGCTGTAAGACAATGATGGAGAAGAACAACAAGACAAAGACAGAAAAAGAGAACAATATGGAAAGATATGCAGGTGGAGTATCTGGAGACAAAGATTGAAGAGGTTAAAAGGGATTTAGCCAGAGAACCCACGCGCAACTAATAGAAAACATGAAAGATACCACTCTAATAGAATTAGAATAAACAAAGCGTAAAATTAGCACTAAGCTCCCCTTTGGTTTCCGGCCCATTAAACAAATATAAAAAAACGCTGAACATTATTTGTCGTGTTTGTGTTTACAGGACCCCGCTCTAGTTTGGCCACCTGCCTATCTCATTCAGAACAGCTGATCGTCATGCCTGCCTCTTGTTTATTTCGCTCCATATCACAAAGACTGGAGTTGAAGATTTCTTTGAGACAGAAAGGAAAAAAGAAAAGAATCATCTCAGAGAGAGGAAGAGCTCGCCCCAGGGAGGAAAGTGTTTCCAATAGGAGCAATTTCTGTCATCACAATGCCTGCCATGACCTCTCAGAAACCCACAGAGTTTAGAGCTTTTTGCTTAGAGGAGACATGCACAAATATTAAAAATACACAACCTTATATAATACATATTTTGAAAAGACTGATGACCATATGTAGCATATATTTTTAAGACACTGAAGCATGGACGCCATTTTAAAGCCATTTTAACCCAAAACTGAAGTTGATGTATTATGCACAAAAGAAATGTCATTTATTTTACCCTCACATTGTTCATGTCAAACCCATGACTTTCTTTTGTGCATAATACATCAAGATATTTTGTTGAATACCTAAGTTGCTCTTTTGTAACAACAGTGAATGAGCACTGGGAACACTGTGCTCTAAAAATGTAAAAAAATGAACAAATAAAGTGGTCACTGAATTCTTAAAATTATTCTTAAGTTGTATTTTTAACTGTACTAACTAAAGTTTAAATAAGTCGTTTTCGTAAATGAAAATTTGCTGAAAAGGTACTCACTTTCAATTCATTCAAGATGTGAAATAATTTGTAAATAAATGTAGCATCACATCACATTCCACATGACTCCAGTCCATCAATTAAAGTCTTGTGAAGTGAAAAGCCATGTTTTTGTAAGAAATAAATCCATCATTAAGGCATTTTAACCTAAAACCATTGCTTCAGGGCAAAATAACCTGTACCATCAGGTGAGCAAGTGATTTTTTATAAATCTGTTCTGATTAAGAAACAAATGCATTTCCATGTTATTTGATCTGAAGGTCAAATATGTCCAGCAATTTTCCCTTTTTAGGTCAGGTATTCTTTTAAGTGATAAAAAAGTTTAAGCTTTCTTGTAGATCAAACTATAGAATTCCCAGGGAAAGAAAGAAATGATTAAAATAAAAAGAAGTGTACCTTGAATGCAATACAAATAGCTTTGGATAAAAGCATCTGCCAAATGTATAAATGTAAATGTAATTTAGAAATGAAATAGCTTTTTTGGCTTTTCAAAATGACGTTAGTGATTATTCTTGCTTGATGTGCAGACATGAATGATGTACTAATTTAACAGTACTTTGTTTGGACCTAGTCATTTGCATTCAGAATTTTACAAAGAAGGAAATATGCATTTAGAATGACATTCATATTCCTTTAGCTAAACCAACCAGCTCAAACTAGCATGCAAACTGGTGTAAGATGATCATTTTGACAGAAACAGGTACAAACCCTTTCTTTCTTTCTTTCACACATACAGACTACCCTCACTTACACATGACCGTTGCACCCTCTGTGTTAATATAGCCCTGAATTACAAACCACGTGATGACAAAAAAGGAGCACATTCTAAAAATGAAAGGTACTGAAGAAAGAAGCATTTTGCAGATAAGACGAAGAGACCTTTGATGTGCAGATAAAGAGGACAAAGCCTAAGGCTGAGTGTGTGAATGGGTCACTTAGGGCCCTTTCTGGTAAGCTAGGTCATGCCTGCCTGTCTGAGAAGAAGCTGTTTCCATATGTAAAGCTGCACTGCGACCTCTCTCCCTCCCTTGCTCACTCGTTTCACCTCCGCGGCGTGCAGGCAGTGCTGGGTTTCTCTCTGTAGAGTCTTTCCCTGAGGGATGTTAGTTAAATGCTGCAGTCATTTCTGCACTTTAAAAACCTGCGCTTTAGAAATTCATTGATTCCCAAACAGTGCAAAAACTCTTTGTCCTTGAGGTGAGCATTAAGGAAAGGAACCTGTTGTGTTAATCAGGTTTTATTTTGCTACTATAGCCTATGTGTCTGAATATGACTTTTGTGAGTGCTTGAAGGTTAGTTCTCAATTATTTAAGTAATAATGTATTCACCTTTAAGTTGTTCCAAGCCCCATTCGACTTTCTTTTCTTCCGTGGAACACAAAAGAAGAAATTTTGTGTAATTTACCAGCCTCTCTTTTACATGCATTTACAATCAATGGGAGATGTATGACTTGAAAAATGACACAGATAATTATAAAAGAAGTCTATACCATTTGCGTGTAATATTCAAAGACTATTCTTTACTAGTCTTCCTCTACAAGAGAACATTTGAGTCAAGTGTGCTGAACTGAAGAATATGACCAGTTTCGTGAAAGAATCATTTCAGCGCGTTTTGTGCATCCTTTAACAGATTCGATTCAAAAGTGTCACATGTGACATGCATTTCAATGAATTACATACATTTCAACCTGTTTCTCACATTAGTTTATCGAATGGCTTCAGAAAAGTTAAAATAGGCCACATGGAGCACTTTTAATCATACTTTAAAGGCTCGTTTTTGTCATTTGGAGCTTGACACCCCGGGTCGCATTCACTGTGATTAAATTACATTCACTTTCATTACAGTGCCCAAGGCATTCTTCAGAAATTACATTTTGTGTATTCTACGGAAGAAAGTAAGTCATGCAGTTGGGAACAATGTGAGGGTGAGTAAATGATGACAGAATTTCAATCTTCGGTGAACTATTCGTTTAACATTTTGTCCCCACGCTGGCATTACGCAGCATTATTCACTGTTCTTAGGCTAATCAACACAAAGTGAATTTTCAGAGGCATAATTATCCAGACAGAACGGCGTATGTGTGGGCTGGTGGGTGGCATGCTGCTCTGATTAAGCGTATGCAGATTGCAGGAAGTCTTGTGTTTGAGTTTTGTATGTGTTTTGAGTTTGTGTGTGTGTGTGTGTGTGAGAGAGAGAGAGAGCTGCATTACACAGGGCTATGATGGAAGAAGTCTGTGTATAGTTGAATATGTAATATGCCGGCAATAGATCCACATCTGTGATCTCTTGTGACAGTGTTGTACCACCAACTGTCCTTAAAGTGACTGATGCTAAAGTAGCATTAAACACCTTTTTTGTAAAGGTAGTCCTGTAGTCCTATACAGCTTTCCAACAGTGCCACCTAATGGTGCAACAATCTATTGGATTGAGCTGAGTGATTGCTTTTGCAAATAAATAAGATGCTATGAATTAAACATAGGCCGGTGGAGATGAATTTCCTCCTGTAAATTGAAGATGAAGGTTCAAATCCTGCATTATATTTACATTTATGCAGTGCATGCATCATTTAGGCTAAATTTGTATCCAGATGTGTGTTCCCTGAGAATCCGACTCATGACCTTGCTGTTGTTTGTGTCATCCTCCACCAGCTGAGCTTTAGAGACAGCTGTGGATCTTCCCTTAGTTACTTCCATATATTCTCACTTTGACCGTGTGGATAATCCACGGCAATCAACCTGTGGGGCTGTTTGTATTATCTGTTTTCTGTGTTGATCTTCTTTAAGACAAAGAAGGAGATATCGAAAGAAATTGTGATTGAGGGAACAATGAAGGACTGTGGGAAGAATTATAGTGAGAAGGGAAAGTATTGGAGGGATGGATTTTTTTGAACCAGAACTGATGTCAAGGTGGAATATTGAATCAAGCCTGGTTTTTGGACTTGAAAATGTAGGCTTGTAAGTTTGCAAGGAATGAAGGGGGGAGCGAGGAGGGAGAGCAGGGGAGCAGTACGTTGTTAGAATGTAGTGTTTGAATTGCTTCAAAGGATAATCTGGGCTTAAATGTCTCAGAGATGTATTAAAACACAAGGGAGCGAGAGAGAGAGAGAGAGAGAGAGAGAGAGAGAGAGAGAGAGAGCGGCTGTGGATCAGGTGTCAGGAAGACCGCATGATTCAAGACTGCCTGTCACCTTTGAATGAATGCAATTGCGCATGTACATTTGCATGTAAAATACATGCTGAGGAGAAATCAGAGGTTTTTCAGCACACGTGTGTGCACAGAAAGAGAAACGGGGCAAAATCTGAAATTCACAAAGAGAGTAGATCCAGACACCCACACAAACACATGCACACACGTTTAGTGGCGTTCCACCAATCTTGAGGGCAAGCATGAATTTGTGAGCATTTCTTTGTAAGATAGTATAGAGACAGACAATGATGCTATTGGTATTTTGAGCTTTTTAGCCCTCTCTTCAATATTGTTAATTTAACCTTTTTGTCTCTGTGATTTAATTGACACTTTTTTATTTATTTATTGTTATTAATTTTTAATTATTATTATTATTTTAATGCAAGTATTATTATTATTATTATTGCTATTATCCCTCATTAAAGATGTATTGGTGGGATGCAGTGGGTTCAGTTTAAATACTAAATAGATTTTATTATTATTTTAGTCACATACATGGTTATATGGAGAGCATATGACCAGCAGTGAAATGTAAGTAATGTAGGCTTATTGTTATGGTACTTTAGGGTCAGATTATTATATTTTTTTTAATAAATTTTTATTCAGCGAGGATGCATTCAGTTGTTTAAAAGTGACTGAAGACATTTATAAAGTTATGATAATATTACTGATAATAATAAATGTTTCTTGAGTACCAAATCATCATATTAGAAAGATTTCTGAAGGATCATGTGATACTTAAGAATGGAAACTGAAAAATCAGCTTAAATTTCATTTTAATATCAATATTTTAATATTTAATTTCATTTTGTTTTTACGATATTTTTGATCAAATAAAGGCAGTCAGCATAAAAGAAAACAGCAATAATAATAATGATTAAAACATCTCAAAACTTTTTAATGGTGGTTTACATATTTTTCTCAAAACTATGTGTATCTCATCTGAGATGTCTCCAAAGATCAAATGGTTGAAAAGTTGTATGATCTGCCATATGGCGTTATGGGATATAGCGTAATTTAGTATAGCCGAATAGTGGACCATATAGAGAGCCTAATTGATTTCCCATAATTGCTATTTCACTGGAGAGCATATGAAAGTGAAACAGGAGAGAGAGGAGGAGGAATTTCTATTTTTTTTTATAAAAGCATCTTCAAAAAAGAAAAGAAAAAAGGTTTCCTAGCTAGACCAGCATGAAGCTAACATAAACCAGCATGTGAATTCAATTCAGGTTTATTATAAACAGGTGTGAGAGAGAGATGAGTGTGTATTCTAGATGTCAGTATCAGACCGCTGCTCACTAGGAGGGTTGTAGAGCGTGTGATGGACTGATGAGAGAAGGAGGGAGGGAGGGAGGGAGTGAATGATTGAGTATGTGAGAAAGGAAGGGATGGGGTGATGAGTGTGTGCTCACAGTGTAAGTGACATCTCTCCTCCTCAAACAGATTGTCTCTCTCTTCCACTAATGGGATCCTGTTAGGAACCTTTTTTTCTCCATTTATCCATCTTCCACTCCCTTGGCTTAACTCTCTGTCTCACCTTCATTTCTGTTCTTTTCGTATTCTTTTTTTCAGTCTTTCGAGTGTCCCCTACCAGTCATTTGAATCTTTCTTTCTTGTTGCAGGTTCTAGGTTCATAGCAGAGTGTTTATTGGTCTATGTTAGCTTTTACACTATTGTTTGTAATTTATTCGTGTGAATGCGAAGCCATTGCTCCTGTCTTCAGTATCACATGATCTTTCAAAAACCATCTTAAAATGCTGATTAGGTGCTCAAGAGACATATTGTTATCGATGCCGTTTAATCATTTTTGTGGAGACTGTGATACTTTCTTTTCACAATTCTTTGATGAATATAAAGTACAAAGACATATTTTTAAGTACATTATAAATGGTCTTTTTCTGCTATATCTTTCACTGACCTACAATCGAGTTAATCAGGTAATTGAGGTCTCATAATCCAAGATCATTGCCTGTAGTTTTGAGACCCAGGCCAAGATACCATGCGATGAATCCCAGACCATGTTTATGAGAGTCCTTAAGACGAAGAGTCCATAAATGATGTAATTTCTGTGAAAGTGGCAGAGATTTGTAGTGACCACAGTGACCTGATTTCCCCCAGTCAGCACAGTCTAATTCAGCTCATTTATGTCTGTCCTTCGGCTTGTCATAGAAAACCGATGCCAAACACATTGTGTGCCCCACTGACTCCTTCCAACCTCCACTAGGGAGAGAGTGAGCAAATGTGTATAAATGTGTAGATGAATGGAGGATAACAAAAGTGACCGTCATAATGAGCCAGTCATTTCTGACTTCCTTGAGCCTCAGTCCAGCTACTTTTGCCAAAACCAACCCATTACTCATTACTGGTGTGCCAGCTTTACACACAACCCTCCCAGTGCCAGATCCAGATCCAGATCCCATGACTCGTCACAATACAATAAATTCTGTGCCCTGATCCTGCCAATATCATGGCCAACCTCATCAGAGAGTGTAATGGCAATTCAAGAGACTGTGAAAAAAATCAAATAAAAAAGTAACAGTAATTAAAGTCTGTCAGATATTCTTTGAATACCATACAGTGGCTTGTAGTTCAGAAGCAAAGTCATTGTCGGCAGGGATGGAGTGTGAGGTTGACATGCCCTGGGCATGGATTATTGCAGAAAGCAGCTCAATAAAACTAGCTTGTGGTGTAACAGATTCATTGATTAGTCAGAGCGATCCACTTTTATTTACTGCTCACTTCACGTTTAAACTGGATGTCAAAGATCCATCAGCACCGCATTTTCCACTCACATAGCAAACTGGATTATTTATTATCACATCAGTTTCTGTCCACTGTAATTTTAAAGCCTTTTCAGGTCATGCAATTGTTGGAGCATATATTACAAACACAAGCAACAATATCACCAAACACATATAATGTTTCGAATAGGTATTATCATAGCAGATGGGCTTCTTTTTTGCTTCACTCCAAGAACAGTCCATCATGTCATTTTGCATCTTATATGTAGTAAAAAGGATTTTCCCTCAAACTGAGCAGCATTATTGATCATTTTAAATATAGTAATTAGCGCTGCAAAATTAATTGAATTTCTGATTGTGATTTACAATTATGAATGCCACAATTACGTAATCATTAAAAGTGGAGATAAATTGTTTCACTTATGTTATCTTGTGGGGTTTTCCCATTTTTTTCTTATTATTTTAATTTTAGTTTTAGTATAACATAAAAAATTTTAAGAAGAAACCAATCCGATATATAGTTGACATTTTAGACTTAATACTATTAAAGTTTTTCAGTTGTTTATTTTCACATATATAAAACAAAAAACAGCAAGCAGTTGCATCAAACAATGGTATAAACATAATTCAATGTAAATTGTGATAATCTTAATTAATAATCACGATTACAATTTCAAGGGAATAATCAACAATTATGTTGTCATATTCCCACAGCCCTAATGTTAATATGTATTATTAAATATTTAAATTATTTAATATTATTATTTTAGAATTATTGTAAAAAATATTTTTATTATAATTATTATTTATCATCAGTTTATTAATGTATTGCTATTAATGACAATTACTGTCTATTAATAAACATTATTAATAATAAATATGTAATGTATTTTATACATTCATGTTTGGAATGTATATAGTATATACATATAGTATAATATAAAATAATATTTATAATATTAATAATAATAATTATAGTCGGAATTTGCTTGGTTATTGGCATAAACAATAATTAATAAAAAAACACTTACAGTCATAGTAAATGCTCTCTCAGTGTTATTTATATATTATTATTGAATTTATTAAAATGTTATCTTTATATTATTTTTCTATCTTTAGTTTTTGCTTTAGTAACTATTTGCTTTTGTCAAGGTTTTTTATTTATTTTTATTTTTTTGATTTGTCATTATTTTTCATTCAAGTTTAGTATTTGAGCTTGAATGTATTTCTTGATAAAAAAAAATCCATGTAATATTTATATTGTATTTTTTAATTAACAAAAACAATTATTTTTATAGTTTAACTTTTATTTAGCAATAACACCAGGGCCAGCTGCTGGTTTGAGCAAATGTCCAATAGAGCCGTTTAATAATCCATCAGTGATTATTTCATGTGTGTGATATTAGCTGTGATATGTGGTGAGTGTGATAATGTTCAGTGAGCATTTCAGTCTTGTCATTACGTTTAAGTTACATACTCATGCTTTTGTTTGGTTTACAGGCAGTGGACTATGAGAGCCGTAGCTCCTACTCTTTCTCAGTGGAGGTTCTGAACCCCATCGTGGACCCTCGGTTCCTTCGGCGTGGGCCTTTCAAAGATCGTGCTTCGATCAGAGTGGCCGTGCTGGACGCAGATGAGCCCCCTCGTTTCTCACGGACACGTTACAGAATGGATGTGTCTGAGAACTGCCCACCGGCCTGCACAGTGGGACGCGTCAGTGCCGTGGACCCAGATACGGGGCTCACAAACAACATCAGGTACAGGCTGCATTCTTTCACTACACTGAATGTGTAGTTTAAAGTATTTATCAATACTTATATGTTCTGAATAAAATAACTTCATGCACATTCTTAAATATATATATATATATATGGCTTTTTAAAAAAAATTACAAAATGTTAAGAGATGGATCTCACTGGTCAGAGGAGAGAAACATTCACACAGAAGTGTTAACTGATCAATTAATGCTAACGTAATAAAGCATAAAGTATACTGTCTTAAATGCAAATTACAGTTTTTTTAAATGTAAATATTAAAAACCTGCTAAATACACAAAGTTATTAACAGTGGAAACACATGCTGCTTTAGATTTTGGCTCTAGTGAGGAATCTAAAAAAAGGCAGCATGATTTTGCAGCGTGTTATTTGGAACAGCCTTCGCATCAGGAACGTGCCTGGGATGCTTAAAGCAGCCGTCCGGGTAGGCAGCTTATTAGGCTTTGGAAAAGAGCCATGATGACATTAATTAATTATGGTTGTATGCTATTCTGTGTCTTATGTTAAAACACTTCCAAACATTATCACAGAGATTAGGGTATTCATGTTACAAGGCGTGTTTCCACATGGAATGATCAGTATTCATCCCAGTGAGCTGTAGTTATTTTAACAGTAGTTAGGGATCTGAGGATTCTTACTTTGCCAATCACGGCTTTTTTGTTTTCCGCTGCGGGGCTTAAAGCAGCTCCTGAATGACAGATTTTCTGATGAGCTGGGGCTTCATGCATCTGCTCACTTCTTGTGTATGCCACATGTTTCTCCCTCTCCATTTGTCTCCCTCAGGTTCTCCATCGATCCCCAATCTGACCCAGAAGCTCTGTTCCGAATCACCCCAGACACCGGACTCATCACTACAATGACCGAGCTGGACCGTGAGCACGAGCACTGGCACAATATCACCATCATTGCCACACAGAGAGGTACATACACAGAGTCACAATTTTAGGGAAGTGGTGAGCTATATTACAAGCTACAAATAAAAGAAGCTAACTATATGTAAGCAAGTTAATTATTCAGTTATATAATAATATAATAACTATAATTGGATGGATATCCATAAATAGTTATCCAGTTATATAATTTAATCAGAGCTCAAAAGTTTCTGAATCATTGAATGAGGATGTCTTGATTAGGGTGAGAGCATTAAACTTGAATGTAGTGTAAGACAACAACAACAAAAATAGAATATAGCTAAATATTACAATAATATTGATAAATATATCTAACAAAAAAGGCAGTGACTTCTGCATATCAGATTTATTTTAGTATTTTATATACTATTTTAGTATTTATTCATATTTAGAATTAGATTTTCTTTTCAGTTTTTCTTTTTTGTTCCTCTTTTAAATATTCTATGTAGCTTTAATTTGCTTTCATTTCAGTTTGATTCAGTTAACTGCCAATGCGACATTTCTTAATTTAAATGTATTTTTTTTATTTACGTTTAATTTGATTTCATTTCAGCTTTATTTCATTTAATAATAATAAATATATATATTTTTTTGTTGTCACTAACAATGCTGCTGCACACAGGCATGAATCAGTGAATCGTTTCTTTTTGAAAAAGTTTGTTTGGATAGTGGAAATGAATCAGTTTGAAAAGAAACAAATCATCAAATCATGTCTTTGTGCAGAAATCACTGCCTCTTGTTATTGATAAATAATGACATATATTTAAGTATTTTACATGTTTAAATCATTAAAATGACTCAGACTTTCCAACGTTGTTACATTTAAGAGAGAATACAGTTCAGGAGAGCACGTTAGATTAATGCCTCAGTGTGCACAATATAACATGACATTAAAAACACGTACACCATAGAGTGTTTCATAAGTAGCTTGTTACTGGAAGAGCTGCACTATTTTGAAAATAGCAGAGCTACTGTCACTATGGAAAATGTTAGCATTTCTATTAATAGTTCATAACTCCCTAAGGTACACTGACTTGGACACCAGCTAAGTATGGCACTCTGATCATTAGGTCGAGAATGCTTAATACTTTTTGAAAATGTCCATGCCACCATGTCACCTAGTAAATGTAGTGATGCCAACAAGTTCAAATCCAGTGTGTGACATTCCTGATCACAACCTTTAAATCATAACCTCTTATTTCGAAACTGTCAGTTAGGTCGCAATATCAATGGCTAAAATTGTATGGATTTATGTTTTTATGATTTATTTATTATGTATGCATGGATTAAATGCTTTAAACGTACATTGAATTTGTACTGCTCAGTGGAGATGGCATGTTACTAGAGGATCTATGGTGCTGTGTTAGAGTATGGAAAGTAGGTCTAAGCAGCTTCAGGGAGGCCTGATGGCTATTGTAGGCGAAGCCTCTTCCCAGTGATGTGAAGCAGTGGGCACTAATCCACAACATCATGTCACAGCTCTATGTGTAAGTGTGGATCCAGTCCAGGACATTTGTGTGAAAGCAGTCCAAACCACAGGCAATTGTGTGGGACTGAATTATAATGAGACATACAGAATGCTTCAGTTTCTCTTTAGGCTCACTCAATCCATTAAGTTTGTTTTCCAGTACATCCTAAACTGTACCAATATGCCAGCTGAAAGCTATTCTGAATTAAAAGCTATTTGTTTGTCATGACAAGCCATTCATCTAGAATATGAAGAGAGGCTGTTGAAATCTTTGAGAAACTTACAAAACCTAGTGAGGTGCCATGCTACTATACTGCCTACTGTCTACTGCCTACTTAGAACTCATCATTAACCATATGCAAATCATTGGGCAAACTAATCAAAAAATGAAAGTACTGAAGCTACTTGAAATGTTTTCATGTGTGATTACAACAAATGCTAGGCAGCTCACTGGGTTTTGGAAAAGAGCACGAGTGTGTCAGAAATGTCAGCATTCAGCATATGATTTCTCATAAAAACGTCCACATGGAAGTGTGTGATAAACTTTACAAGAGGACAGTTTGCCTTCAGTGGCCGAGACTCAAGGTGAGCACGGCTCAGAAAATGTCTCGAGCTGTGTCGTGCGTGTGTATTTTTGGTGACTTCCTTTTTCTGCTCTCTCAACTTCCTCAGATAACCCCAGCCAGGTGTCCAGGGTGGTAGTTGCTGTAGAAACGTTGGATTTAAATGACAATGCACCCGAATTGGACAGGCAGTACAACACGGCCATGTGTGACTCAGCCTCCATGGGACAGGTGAGAGAACAAGCCACATATTATTATGGACGCAAGGAAGGTCATACTTGTCTCCAATGACTAGTTCATTTGTTACTCCACCACAATGTAAAGGCACAGGAAGTGCTCTAATGAGAGTCCTTTTGTTAAGCTCTGCAATTAGGTAATTGTCACAGATGAATTATGGGTGATTAATTACCTTTTCTCAGAACTTTAGCCATTCAGACTCACTGACTCATGCTCTTTGTGTTCATATGGATTTGGTGGTGCTTGAAGCACTTTTTTTTGTTTTTTGTGCACATCTGTAAATGTGTCCATTTATACAGCCTGCACACTAATTGATTAGTTCTTCCGTTACCCTGCAGCTGAATCACTGCTATTCTCATTTACAGGATGCTTCACGCGTTTTCATCTCTTCTATAGATATACATTATAATCTGCTCATCTTTTTATCTGTTGGCTTTCATCCATTTTGCCTCTCATTCCAGTTCTATCATTCGTTTGAAATGTCTTTCCATGATTCTGTATTTTTTTCCCCCCTTGTCTGACTCATGTCTTTTCTTTTACTCTTAATTGGGTGGCATGCAGCTGTTAAGCTGTCATAGTTTGTGTCCTTCCTCCTGTCTTCATCATTCTGCTGTCTTCGCAGCTTGTGGTCAAATTAAAGCTTATTGTGATTTCCCCAATTAGGATAATTAGGTCTTGGATCAAAGTTATTATTAACCTTGTTGGTCCTGGAACAACATTGGTTGGGGTTAACATGCACTTTATTAAGTTTGGTATCAGTCTGATTTATTTGTTCACATTGAATGCCAAAAAAGTATGTGGCTAGGAACAATTATACATACAACAATTGCAGCCAATCAGAACAATGTGTCCCATTTTGCAAACTCTTTCAGACTAAGAAAACAAAGTTTGAATTTTAATGATTTTTGTTATGTTTTATCAGTAGGATTTTTACATTTTTATATCTATTTTAACATATTTTAAAATGTATTCCTGTGATGGGTGTATTTTAAGCAACTCTTTCTCCAGTCTTCAGTCTCACGTGATTCTTCAGAAATCATTCTAATACATTGATTTTGGCCTATTATTATCAATGTTAGAAAACAGTTCTGCTACTTTTTATGTTTTTTGGAAACAATTACACAATTTTCAGGATACCTTGATGAGTACAAAGTTAAAAATTACAGCATTAATTTGAAATAGAATGTTTTGCAACATTATAATTTTTTTTTTACTGTAACATTTTTCAGTTTAATGCATTATATTTAGTGTAAATTTCAATGTGAGTGGTGCAACTAGATGCAATGCAACAGACCTGTCAACCAAATTACCAACACTGTTGTCTTACTGGTTGCTTGTGATTGCATCTGGTTATGACAAAAACTCTCATTGAGACAGAAGAGGTCCATTTTGCGATTTTTTTTTTTCTTAATAGTGCACAGTGTAATTTACTTTGGAGAAAAGGTCTTACTGAATGTTACTTAACTGGAAGCTTGCATAACTTCTTAAGTCACATTACGGAGAAGAAAACTATGAAAACTACTAATGTGACTTGACATTATCACAGCTCAGCTCTGAAATCACAGAAAAAAACAGAAAAGCCTAACCCACAGCTCTGATCTGCATCAAACGGCACATTTTTGTTTTAAGTTTTTCCCTAATGTGTGGGGGGAGCATTGTAAAAACATGCCCATCAAGTGATTATTTCTAGTTTAAGTGGATCTCTCGAGTCGGCGCCTCATTTTTAGAGCACATGCTAAAGCTGTGTCTATGTTTGGGTGTTCCCCAAGGCTCGCTACTCGGTCAGAGTTAATTATTGTTTGACTGCGCGGTGTGGGCTAATCAGTCTCTAGTCACCTATTTGCAAAGGTGCTCGCGAGATAAATGCTGATATCTGAGATTAAAATGTGGATCGAATTAATCTTTCCTTTCTCTCTCCATTATATTTGTGCTCTCCTGCTCTTTCTCTCCTTCCTCCCTTTTGGCTCTGCCTCTTATTTTGTTTTTCTCTCGCTCCATCTTTCTCCTATCTCATTTTCTCAGGTAGTGCAGGTGTTGCGGGCGATTGATAGAGACGAGGGAGGAAATGACAGCACCGTCCATTTCAACATCCCTCCGGACTCCAACGTTGCCCTCAACTTCAGCATCAGGGAGAGTGGAGGTTTGCAGTCTCTTCCACAATTTGTTTCTCCCACCCAGCCATGTGCATCAGCATCTCTCTTGATCCGTTAGTCTGTGTCTGCAACTGAATTGTGTGGCTGCTTTATGCCCTGCTCCTTTGTTTTCCCTATTGTTTTCTTTTGCTTCTCTGCCACATCTATCTTCTCCCGGCACACACAGACGAAATGTGCTCTGGCATTCATGCTGCATTTGGACTCACTGGTCTGTACAAATGTTATACGAACAGCAATGGAATTAAACTGCACTCGATTGAGTTCAATTAAATTAAAGTTCCATCGAGCTCAATTTGATCTAAAAGCCTCCCTCTTTTTCCTGTGTATCTTTATTTCTTTACTATTATTCTTGTTTTCTAGGCCCCACTGCTAGTTTGGTGCTGGCGTCACCTTTGCAGACACTATCTCGCTCTACTTCAACCTCGCTCACTCTCTACGTACCACTGGTCCTGAGGGACGGGGTTTCTGGCTTGACCAGCACGGGGACAGTCACAGTGTCTGTATGTCCCTGTTTGAGGGGAGGAGCCCGGGCTGGAGAGAAAGAGAAGCAAAGTGAGGCAGAGTGGGACAGAGAGACGGTTTGTTTGCCCCAGCACTCCTCTTTGCCCTCCCCTGGACTCAGCACTGCCGCCCTGCTGGCCATTTTAGCCTGTGTGGCCACTCTTTTGGGTAAGGGTAGTGTAACTACCAAATGGTAATGGTAATGTACAGATGTCAGACTGTCATTATTGCAAAATAAACACAGACCAGGACCAAAACTGAGAGCACATCTGAGTTGAAATTATTTTGTAATGTTACCTTTAACTGTGTTGTTCATGTTAAACTGAAACTAAAGGTATTAAAAATAAACATTGAAAGTTGAAACAATATAAAACGGAAATGAAAATGAGAAATGTTGTTTTGGCAGCTAACTGAAATAAAATAAGTTGAAGTTGCAGATTTAAAATGAGTAAAACTAAATAATAGAAAATATATTTAAATAAGAGCTTCATAATATTCGTTAATGTTATATTAGTATGAAAATAATAATACTATAAAAAAAACTGACCAGTGTAGTAAGAAAACTATAATGAAAAATATATATATACCGTTATGGTGTACAAAATGGTAGGCCTAGCAACAAGAAGAACATTTTAACAATATTACAGTGATATTTATACTGAAGTCATCTAAAATCATCAACATTAGGAATATTAGGAAACTGTCAGACCACTGGATGCAACGACTGACCAATCAGAATCAAGAATTCCCTAGCGCTGTGTAATAAATGTAATTACGGGGCATCAGTCTGTGTAATGGTTAGTTTGCCACCTGGTCTAATGTGTCCATTGAGTATCTGTCTTTCTTTAGCACCCTGCAATTTTATTGCAAAAATTTGTCACCGAACACAAACATACATGTCCTCCCTTTTTATGAATGGCATCATAAAACGCTTACTCTTTTTCTCTTCATCTCTCAATGTTTTCTTTCCCTCTTTCTTTCTTCTCTCTAGCTGTCAGTGCTTTGTCTCTGTCCCTGCGAAGGCAGAAAAGGGACTCGCTCTCGCCTTTAGAAGAGGATGATGTAAGAGAGAACATCATCACGTATGATGATGAAGGAGGGGGTGAAGCCGACACAGCTGCGTTCGACATCACAGCACTGCAGAGCGCCCCACACAATGCACGCAGTGGGTACCGCACCCTGGACAGCAGGAACATGTGAGTGGTGCTCAGCAGGACATATCTGATGAAAGATTTCACCAGATACATCTGTTACATCAACTCATGTTTCCTGCACATTAATAAAAAACTGCTCAATGGACTTAAAAGGCTAGTTCACCACGAAATGAATTCTGGCATAAGTTACTCATGCTGTTTGAAATCTGTATGTTTTGTTTTTCATCCCATCCAACACAAAAGGAGATGTTTATCACAATGGCCTGACTGTTCTTTTCCATACTACATGATTTAAGTGTTAAAATTAGAAAATGCATCAAGACAGCCATAAATGTTGGTATTGTAATTTTGTAGCTGTACTGTACTGGCCATTTGATCATTGTTTTCCACATTGGTTTTGTTTTTAGAGAACTAAATCAGTTTAATCAGTTTAAATCCAAATCAAAGGCACACAGCAAACAAAAGCAGAAGTAGGCCTCAAGATTGTGAGCTTCCGGCAGACCATTTTTTTTTTATTTTATCTGAATAAAACTTCATTTCATGATAAATTCTGTGTTTCCTCAGACGTTATTCACAACACAGTCAGGACAAGTCTCGGACGTATGGCAGCTGGGTTCAGGCTGGAGCAATGGAACCAGGGCAGTATGCCAGTCAAGGAGCCCCTCTATATGGGCGTTTTTGCTACAGCAGCCATACCCTCCCAGTGCTGCGTCGCTCACAGGGCCCCTATGAGCCTGGTGTATCTGAGTTGGCTTACCGCTTAACTGGGAATCCACCAGACCACTCTCTAGTCATTCAAAACCAGGCAGCTGTGGTTGGACCTCTGGAGCCCAGGGCTATTTATGTGCCAACAGCAGAGGACAGTCATGGTTCCAAAGAAGGGACAACATCTCAGGACGGAGCCACCACATCTGAGGGAGGAACGCCAAGGAAGAATGACTCAAAGGACGATGCAAGCAGTGATGCCCAACAGAGTCAGAGTCAAAGCCAGGATATGGATTGGGTAAAACAACATACTTAAATCTTTATTATTTATTTAAGAAACTTAGAATCACCATGTTCAGAATTACAAAGTTGCTTTTACTGTATAACCAGTATTTGGGGTAAAACCAAAGGGAGCACATCAAATTGATTTATTTAATTCTCCAGTGGCCTTTAAATCATACATTATTGTTTAATAATTATTGGACTTTCAAACAAATAGCAATACTGACATTGATATTCTGTTCACGATTTGTGTTTCTCTGGGACAGTTGTCACACGGAGAGTCTGAAGAGTGTGAATTTAAAACTGCAAGAAGCCACAAGTAATTAAAAAAAAGTACAATTTTGATTAGCGACAAAATATGTTTTGCTGTCATATTTGCTGTCATGGAAGTTCATGCATACCCATATTAAGAGCCTATCTAGTAAATTTTAATGTCTGATTTTACACATATACACATTTAAATGGACAATTTAGTTTTATTAAAAGTGAGGAGAACACACCCCATGTGTGAAAATGTTGTTCTGCACATCCCTAGATAGGTAGCAGGTTAGATTTTTGGTAGTTTTTTTTTTTTTTTTTTTTTTTTGTAGGTGCAGAACAGGTTGACGATGAAGGTATTTTCACATTGTCTCTCACTGTCTCTCTTTCTCCTCATTCTCATTTCACAGTGCAGCGTTAGCTCTTTTTAGAGCTCAATTAACCTGGTTCAGCTATTGTCAACTGTTTCTCCCTCTCCATCTGTCTGACTTTGTCACTTCCTCTACTCACTAACACTTTACTGTCTCACTTCATTGCTATCACATTTTTCACTGTTTTCACCTGCGCATTGTGAAATATCTTCTGCTTTCTCTTCCCTTTCTTAACAATCCTCTCTCTCACACACGTCCCTCTGCTGAATAACAGAAGAATAAACTCATCCTTACCTCCCGCTCTAACCCTCCTGCTCCTCCCCATCCCCGACAGGTCCAGCCAGACATGGCTCCCCGTGAACGAGAGCTGGTGTTGACCCGTTCTGGCTCAGTAGCTGGGCCATGCCCCACCGGTGGTTGGGTGTGTGACTCCGCCACGCTGCCCCGGGCAGGGCGGCACTCCTCGCGGAGCAGTCTTTCCCTAAGTAGGACCGGCCCTGGACCTGCTGAATCCAACCATCCTGGGGTGGCGGACCCTCCCAACGGAAGCACAGAAATGCAATCGGTCAGCAACAATTACGCCACCATCCTGCAGGGGGAGCAGCAGAGGGACTACCCGGGGAATCTGGGACGGAGCGGGCTGGAAATGGGCAGCGGATTTGTGGTGGGAAGGCCCGAGAGAGAGGCCAGCATTCCACTGAGTGCTGGGATATATCCGGAGGGTGGTGGTTTCATAGGAGACTGGCACGAACGGGTGGGGATAACCAGGTACCCGCTGGGCAGGAGGGATATGACTCCCCAGCTGCTTCCATACCCCGGCCAGGGCCGGGGAGCTTTTGGGGGCATCCTCGGTTATGGTGGAGCATGGCCCTGTGCACCTGAGGAGTCCGGAAGAGGGGCGCCCATTGGAGGTGCTCACTCTCTCGCCCTAAGGGTTGGCGAGTTCCTGCGTCTGCGCCTTGCACAGGTGACTTTCGACCCCTCGCAGCCGCCATACGACTCGGTGCAGGTGTACGGGCTGGAAGGCACAGGCTCACGCGCTGGGTCCCTCAGCTCCCTGGACAGCGAGGGAGGCAAAGACGCTGAGAAGGAGGTGTGGGGATCAGGTCTAGAGGATTGGGGCCCACAATTCCAGAAATTAGCCCAGCTCTTTAGGGAAAGGGAAAAGGAGAGTGGAGAAGATAAAGAAGGAGATGTAGAAGCCAGCAAAAAGCACAAAGATATGGAATTTGAAAAGAAGGGGGAGCAGTCTGGAGACGAGGAGCAGGCGAATGTCTGAGAGAGCGAGAAGGAGAGGGGTTGGGTGGGACAGTGATTAAAAGGCAACAAGAGCTGGAATAATGAAAAGTGAAGGGTAAGGATGGAGAGGAAGAGGTAATAAGGGAAGACGGGGAAAAATGAACAGAGAAAGCAAAGATAGTGGAGAGAGTGATTGATGCAATTTGAAGCAATAAGTGCTGAGAAGCTGATGTGTGAGCATAGAGCGGTGTTTCTTTGGCCAGCATTTAACATTCCTTAAGTGCATTTGGCAGTAAGTGAAAAGCAAAGTTCACTGTATTCCAGATCACATTTAATTATGATAGAGAAACTCGGATTTTTGTGGCAGCGTGAAAGACAACGGCACAGCAGGGGAATGAGAAATACAAGGCCGGAATAACATAGATGAAAAGGTATGGCAACACACGAGGGAATAGGAATATTTGTACAGAAATTGTTTATACATCCACAAAAGCAAGAGAACTGAATTATTTGAAAGAAAACACTGAATATTACAGTAAAGTCCTGAATAAGTGTCTGCACATAGATTCTCAGTGTTTACACATACACACAGATGAAAACAAACACACATCAATTTTAAACCCTGCTTGGAAATTCTGCTTTGTGGATGTCTTTTTGTCAGGGTTCAAAATGACTCACATTTTTGCCAAGAACAGATTGTATACGAAGTCGCTCAAGAAAAAAAAAAAAAAAATGACAAAATTAAAATGCTAAAATTGTGCAAAACATATGCACAAATAATCATCACTTGTCAAAAAAAAAAAAAAAAAAATCCCACATTTAAAAAGTGAAGATTTATGAGAGCTGACAGGTCTGCTTCAGCTAGAATGCACTTTTATACATGATGTTCGCAAATAAATAACAAATGTTGTTGTTGTTGTTTTTTTATTGGAGGAAAAAAAATATTGAAAAAGATGTTCTATGTAAATGCATTTAAATGTAAATATCACTGAATGCCATTGTGAAAAGTGACAACAGTACCGTAGTCTTCAAGTAAACAAAAAATTATAATAAAATGAAAACTGAGGAGAAGATTATACAGTATATAATGCCACGATACAGTATGAAATCCACAATATAACTGGATTGACTGAAGCAGAGTAAACCCTGCCACAGTATGTTTTGGGTTGTGTTGCTCTCCCCAAAAGGAACATTTATTTTTACTTGAATTGAATGCAGAAGCTACAAATAAATATATGTGCAGTCCTTTTCCTGGGATGAGTTCACACACCTGATTAATCACACTGTCTCTGGCCACAAGGACTCGCTGTGACTGGACTCCACCAGAACCACTGTTTCACTGCACAATCATGCGCACCAATACCAGGATGCTTCATGCAGTACGAACCCACGCTTATCCCAAACAACCCAACAAATGTCATTCTTCATCAAAAATGTGAGCCTAAAAAGGTTATATGAAATATTAATGTCTATATTATTATGTGGTAAAGAAGAATGATTAAAGAAAGACATCACCTGGAGCTGATTTGATTAGGCCTAAAGTACTGTTCACACCAAGAACGATAGCTTTAATGATAATTACATCATTAGAATCCACACTAGCACACATTTATCTGCAGTTTTAAAGCAGGATTGATTCTGATTGGCTGTTTTTATATTGCATCAGCTGAAAAAAAATATATAGTTCTGAAAGTGATTCCAACACTGTCATCATTCTGTGCCGTTATTGTTAATGTTGTGGTATGGACTTAATTCTTATAGAATTAGAATGCTTAACATTATCGAAATAGTTATCGTTCTTGGTGTAAATGGGTCTTAACAGTTCAAAGAATTGATTCCTTCCTGTGTTACTGCCTATTTTTTTTTTTTCAGGTAGATTAGGTCAATTGTAATCTGGGTGTGGAGTTACTGCATTCATCCTGGTTTCTGCTTTCTTATTGGATTGCAGTGATGTGGCCCTGAGTGGGCCCCGTTGGTGCTGAGCTCTCACAATGGTGTGTACTAAAAATGTATTTATTCTGTTGTATTTTTTCCTTTTCTTTTTTGTAAATTTGAATAAAGACAATATGTTTTGAGGTGATAATGTGTGTGTGACCTGAATATGTTTTTTTTTTAACTTTTGGCTGTTGTGTGTGTCTTCTAGTCTGTGTTTGTCTCTGCTGAGTAAATGAAAGTGCTGGCTTTGGAGATGTCCGTAGAGGCTCTTCAAACAAGGACAGAGTTGGCAGGGAGTAAACACAATGTCTAGTCCACTTACTCCCAAGCTGTTTGACAGACTTACATCTAAAGGTCAATAATGGAAGCTGAGAGTTCAGATTGCACTTTAAGACAGACAAAAGTTTACCGCAAGGTTCACCTTGAAATTCGTTCTATCTGAAGTCTGGATTACATAAAATAAGAGGGATTTATTAGTGGGCCTGACAAGCCTTAGTTCATCTGATGAAAGCGGGGAAAATAAGGCCGTTTCAAACTACTGCACCAGCGAGTCAAGCCTGCTTATCGTTCACTTCAGTCCTGCAATGTGTGTGTGTGTGTGTGTGTGTGTGATTGTGTTCAGCTAGAGTATACCCACAAGTGCCTGCAAATAAACAAGCCAAGCACTGCAACCTTTTTGATTCGAGGCTGGTTAATTATTCATGAGCTCCAGCGCATATCCTGTTAGATTAAATTTGGTTTAATTATGTTCGCGAAGCTTGACGTAGGAAATAGTAGACTGGAATGAGAGAGACAGAGTGTAATTGCTTCCAAATTCACTTAGATCAGGAGAGGGATTCAAAAAGATTTGCGGAGAGTGAGATTATGAATGCACGCTCTGCCCTTGAGTTACATAATGAATTGATACTCAGCAGTGACGTAGACAGGGGAGGGGCCATGGAGGCACTTCTCAGGTTATTGAGCAATGCACAGTAGATTTAAATGAGCAGAGTGTCAGAGCATAGCACACGTCCACATACAAATAAGATAACTTCTGCAGTGATGCTACAGATGGCTTATTTCTAAAAGTAGAATTTTTTTTTTTTTTCATAGACAGAAAAACATTTCTCACAGATCACATGGAGCACAGAAATATGCCATCAACAATAAGAACAAAAATAATTTACCATAAATACATTAACTGCAAACTGTCCTCATTAAATGTTAATTTGGTGAATTGCCCTACAATCCTGCACGACTCAGAATTGATACAACGTGCAGCTCATCCACAAGACATGCTAACTTCAAGTACTTCTCGTTTTGCATTTTTTTTACTGCTTTCTCAGGGACATCAAAATGCCCACCAACCTTGATAATTAGAACACTAAATACCTGGCCCACTGAGGCAGTGGGTTGACAGGGACAGCAGAAATATACTTCATGCAGGTCCTAAGGCTGTAGTTGCACAGCCAACTGCCTTAAGTGGACCCCTGTGGTGGCTTTAATATTTACAAGGATAGAAAATCATTGTGGTGACAGCCAATAGTACCCAATGAGGAATGTATGAACAAACATAAGAATGATAATACGCGCAAGTTTTTTAAAGGGGTTTAGAGCATCCTTAAATCAGTTTAAAGGTGCAAGCGATTTGCTAAGAAAAGCTAAAAGCTGCCTATAAGTGGATCTGATTGAGCACCTAAACACACGCAGCCAATCACCAGTAAGGGGCATTTCTACTCATGATTTGGGGGCTGAGCTATCAATATAGAGATGTGATCTTTTTGGGTAGGTGTTTGTTTTGGTTATTTCAAATAGTGCATGCTTGTTTGCAGTGTAAGAAAAATCTACAGAAAATATTACCCAATTCTCCTTGATGCTCCGCATGGCTCTCCTGGCTTCCTCGTGTGTGTGTGTGTGTGTGTTTGTGCAGACTGAAACTGGAGTGGCAGATTGTGTTGTGTAGTACTATGTGTACTATGTGCACTCGGAAGTTGTGGCCTGGGTGCCCACTGCTCTGGCTGTGTGTTCACATGGATGGGTTAAAAGCAGGGCCTGATACTTGACTGTGTCACGTCACTTTCACTTTAAGCTGACAGAAATGGTTGAGGACTGAGTAACAGAGCACATGACAGGAGTATTCAGATACAATGCACTTAATATTCAGACATTAACAACATTAACAACATTATCCAGAGGAATGTCCTTGTTGATCTAGTTTACAAGATGGTGCTGCCATCTAATGGACACAATAGGAATAAAACGGATTTTGTAAGCCTGCCGCAGTCACATACTGGCCCCTGCAGGTTTGAAACGATATGAGGTTGAGTAAATGATGACAGAATCTTCATTTGTGGGTGAAATATCCCTTTAATAATTAAAGACGTATTGTTATTGAGAGACAAAATATGGCAGATGAATTAATTTGAATAATTACTTAGAATATTAGACACTAAATGGGTTTAAATATGTATGACCAATGATCCAAGCCTTAATAAACCAGACAAAGGGCAAACTTTCTAATGTGTCAGCTTCTTGGCTGAGACGAGATGGGTTCACTGTTGCTAGTCCTATGGTGTCCTATCTGTCATATTCTGTAAAGGTTTATTTATTTATTTATTTTTGGAAAATCTAAAACTCCTTTGTTTTAGAAATTGTTAATTTTGTAACTTTTTTGCAGATTTTGCATAATTTGACAAAATTAGATCTTGAAACTATTATTAGAATTATATTCTCGTATTTGGCTCATAATGTCACAGTTACATCATGTGCCAAAGCTGCTGGTGGTCTGCGTTTCTCAGAGCTCAATAAATTGAGCGTAACCACTGCTCTGGTCAGATTATTCTTATTTCTTTGTGATATATGTTGTGCAGTTGTGACATTGTGATGCTAAGTGATGAATAGTGCTTTGCAGTCCACCATCTCATAGTCCGACCAGAAGTACTGAATGTTGTGAAACAAAAGTAATCAAAGTAATCGTGAATTGAATCTTGAAACTTGAATCTTTGAAGGAGGAAGTTTAATAATAATAATAATAATTTCCTTTGTCTTAGCATTTCAATGAATGAATAATTTAAAGATGTTATGTTATCCTATCTTCATGGAGGTGACATTAAGGTGTGTAATGCTAATCAAAACATAAAGCTTGAATACACTTTTTAAAAACTTTTCACTGAAGTTGAATAAGCTCATAGAAAACTCTAAACGCAACCTTCCAACAAACTGTCATTTAAATTGTGGAAAACTGATATGACCAATGTAATTAAATATACATTGAATGCATTCTTCACTTTATTCTGTATTCTGCTTTAGAATACCTGTCTTGCTGCATCAAACGCAATACAGACTGTAGTTTTTAAAGCTATTTAGTGATCAAATATTTTCGTTTAGAAGCTTGAGTCATAAAAGCATAAAGAATCTGTCTATAAAGCTTTTTTACTGTATTTTTAGATTTATCTTTTGAGTTTTATGGTGTCCTTCTTTTAAAACTATTTAATTACTAAAAAGAAAATAGGACTTCAAAAACATAATGGGTACTCTATATAAGATTCATTACAAGTAGTTCCTGTTAAGTGAAGTATAACCAAATAATCCATTCAGTTTTCAACCTTGTCAGTTTACCACTGATGTGATGTGAAATGGTTTCTTCTTGCTGGAGATCAAATTATTTCAGGGGAATTCAGCAGGTGAAAAGTACAACACAAGCTTTTCAGTATTTTGGTTAGAATTATCATTTGAATTAGACTTGTTGACATTCTCACAATTTGCTTTAATGATTAAATACCAAGCATGGCAAGTAACCTCTAAAAATGAGAAGCTCCTCACTTTCATTTTTATCTTGTAAATTGGTGCACGGAGCTACAAAAGATGATTGATTGATTGATTGAAAGTATGCATTGTATGAGCATTTATGTATGTAGTCCAGAAACCCCCAATGCAGTGATAATTTCACATGACAGATGCTCTGTGTGACTCATATGCCACTATTTATAGTGAAACTGAAACTGAAAAAGACACATGTACAGAAGTTTTTAATAGCAAGAAAAAAGAGCAATAGAAACCAACTCAAAAGTATGTCTTCTTTCCTGTTGATTTTATTTGTCATATTTTATCACTACTTTTTTTGACAATAATAAAATAAAATATTAAGAACAACAAAATGATGACAATAATGATATTGGTAGTTGTTTTGAAATACAAATGGAAACTCTTTCATATTTATTTTGTGTAACTGCTATTTGTTTCCACTTGGAAAGTCGACTTTATCAATAATGTTAATTGTTGTTGAGAGTCAAGGCATTGTTGAGTGCTTTTCTTAAGACAACACATTTCTTATCGATGCAGTTTAGTTTGTGGTATGAACAATCACAGCTGTGTGTATGTAATCATTAAATGACCATTGCTACAGTACACTAACTGAATAGGCTTAGATTCTATTTTTAACAAAATATGTCAAAACAGCAGTTGCTTAACATGCTGTGTTGAAGGAGTCTGTAAGACATGCACAAATTCTAGTTAACACTGAATTTTTTTTTTTATTCAAAATTCAAATCATTATTAGATAAATTGTGTTTAATAAACTCAAGTATCTTACCAAAGTGGTCCTGTCTGAAATAGATTTACTACAGTATAATACAGCAATAAAACATATTACCTTTCCAGTTTTTTTCTCAGAATGATGATCTGAGTTACTACTGCAATTCTTGATGCAGCTTGAATGACATACGATGATGACATTTTTCACAATCACAACAGAAAATCAAATTACTGATCTAAACTCAATAGTAGAAAGACAGCACGATCCTCCGAATATGGTGGATTAACAAAGACGTTTTCCCGAGAATGGAGTGATGTCATTATTTTTTTCTGGGTTCTACTTGAGAATATATGTCTTGCTTAGGTTAAATATAATACAGATTTTTCAAAGGCGTTTCAAAAATACTCAGCAATTAAATATTTTCATATAGGGGCTTGAGTCATAAATACACAAGGCTTCAGCAAGAGAAGACTCCAAAACAAGATTTTCAGCATTTTTGTTACACCTCTTGACATCTTTATCATCTATTGTTTGTCTACATTTGTTTCAACGCCACATCACATATGTGTCAAACAGAAGAGAAACAGATCAAAACAGATCAAATTTTTCACAATTTGCTTTGTTGATTGAATATCAAGCCTGGCAAGTAATCTCTAAAAAAGTGGTCCTCTAATGCTTCACTTTTGTCGTGTAGGTTTGCACATGGAGCACCAACTTTCAAGACAAGTATGCATGGAATGAGCCTTTTCTTGTGTAGTTATGCTGTGATTACAATAAGTTAAGATTCTCAAGAGTGTCTCATATGTGACTTATGCAGTTTTCAACATGTTGCTATACAGAAGCATTCTGTTAAATTCAAAGAGGCTTTCATGTAAAATTCCATTCTATTCTTGTAAACACAGATTTATACTGAAGCTGAAACAAAGACAAGGGAGACATAAAGAAGACACACACAGGTCCAAAGAAATTGACAATAGCTACCAAATCAAAAGTATTCCATTATGTGTCTCAAACTTTTGTGTCACTTCTGTCATAAGCCTAAATATTTGGTTAATCTGGCACTTTGGTTACAGAAATTTGACATAAATTGACATACATTTTTTTTATATTTTATTTGCTACAGAAATAGTGTTGTAAAATGATGAAAACCTTGAGTAACAACATCAATAGCCTAATGGCTCCTAAATGCATTCATTTTGGCAAAGCAGAATACTAAAAATTGTAGTGTACCCTTCTTATTTAGTTGTTCTCACACTCAAAAGTTGACAACCATATGAGAGACCAGGGTTGCCTGGCATTTTTTATTGTTATAGTATGTTCAAAATGTTGTTAATTCATGAGTAAAGTATTGGGTGGGTTTGCACAATGTTAAATAATCCTTCCCAATCCTTTGTGGACTGGGCACCTGAACTCTCTTGCAAGTTTTGTCAGAGGGGAAGACCTACTCTGTGAATCTTTGATAACCCCATGCCATGAAAATGACTGAAATCCATTTCACCTGTTGATGAGGTGGAACTAAAGGAAGCTGGGGTCATAAACTGATCCACAACTCATTAGAAAGTCAAACACAATGCTTAAAATTAGCAAGAAATTGCTCTCAAGAAAGAAAGAGTACTTTTTTTAGGCAAATCATCTTATTTTATTGTATTTCATTTCAGGAGGAACCTTAAACTTTGCCATTTTCATACATGAGCCTATATATTTTTTCCCTGTTTTATAGTTCATAATCAAGAAATAATTTCATAGTATTATTTCTGCAATTAAAACATTGCTTTGACATTTGAAAAATCATTAATATAAGAATGTTGCTGAAAGTTTCAAATGTGCTGGTAATCCTGAACATCTCTCATTCCCCTGGTAATGCATAAGACTGCTGATAAATGCGGTGGACTTTGTCACAACCAAACAAAAATATTGTTTGGGAGGTAAGGTAAAATTTTGCACGTGACTCTTAGGCAGAGCTGGTTCTCTAGAGTCTACCAGAATATGTTATTTGGGACGACGTCCAGCACGGTGATTCGTCTTGGATCATACACACAGTTCTCCTCTAGGCCACTGTTCACCATGCCACAGTTAGGAGGAACCCAAGCTGTGTCATATCCATGTCTTTGCCAGGTCTTCTGTAAAGGATGACCTTGGTAGTCAATCCTCTTCACCCTTCCCACTCTTACGACGAGTTTGAGAACAGCAAGCCTCTCCCCATTTGAATGCACAGGGTAATGTGAGGCTTTTTCAAAGCTTCTAGTGACATAGACTCCAGGTCCAAGCATGCCATCGTATGAAGGAGAGAAGCCCTCGTTCAGGATCCTTGTCGCATTCCGCAGCGTAGTGCCATGGTACATTATGTAAGATCTTCTGCCTTTATGCCACATTGGTTGCATGTTGACAAAGAAACACTCAGTGTACATGCAACAAGTGCAACAAGGCATCATGGGCACAGCTACCGGGAACATCTTGCTGTTGTATTCTCAAGACAGTACTCAGTCTGGTAAACAAACCTTCAGATAAATATTGCAATTCATTAGTTATTTTTGTGGTTTGTTTAAAGGAATAGTTCAGACAAGAATGGGAGTGAGTATATATATACAGACCAAAAGTTTGGACACACCTTCTCATTTAAAGAGTTTTCTTTATTTTCATGACTATGAAAATTGTATAGTCACACTGAAGGCATCAAGGGCTATTTGACCAAGAAGGAGAGTGATGGGTCACCGGACCTGAACCCAATCGAGATGGTTTAGGGGTGAGCTGGACCGCAGACAGAAGGCAAAAGGGCCAACAAGTGCTAAGCATCTCTCGGGGAACTCCTTCAAGACTGTTGGAAGACCATTTCAGGTGACTACCTCTTGAAGCTCATCAAGAGAAAGCCAAGAGTGTGCAAAGCAGTAATCAAAACAAAAGGTAGCTACTTTGAAGAACCTAGAATATGACATATTTTCAGTTGTTTCACGCTTTTTTGTTATGTATATAATAATTCCATATATAATTCCACATGTGTTAATTCATAGTTTTGATGCCTTCAGTGTGAATCTACAATTTTCATAGTCATGAAAATAAAGAAAACTCTTTGAATGAGAAGGTGTGCCCAAATTTTTGGTCTGTACTGTATATATAATTAGCAAGAAAATGTTATCAAGAAAAAAAAAATCATTCATCTTTTGATTCATTTCATATTTCTAGATAGTTGTTGCTTCTAAATCATCTTATTTAATTCTATTTCATTTCATGAGGGACCTTAAACTTTGTCATTGTCATGCATGAGCCTAAATTTCATAATTTGTATTTCTTTTTTATTTTAGAAATTCCTGTTTTATAATTCACATTTACAGAAATCATTCCATAGTATTATACTATTAAAAGTGCACACACCCGCATACATACACACACACACACACACACACACACACACACACACACACATATACATTTTTTTTTTTTGATAATCTAAAAGAAGACAATTTTGGCATTCCAAAATTAGTAACAATTACAATAATAATTATAATAACATAAATGTAAGCACAACAAGACAACCAACATACCTCCACGGTGCTGCGGCTGAAATTGAAAACTTTACAGATAGTTTCACTTTTATTCCATGACGTCAAAAAGGGTAGGACCACAACTGTAAACTGACAAGTTCTGAATTTCCGATATTGGAAATGAAAAAAAAAAAAAAAAAAATTACATTTATAAAAATACATTTATTTTATCAGTTCCTTTTCATTTGATTTAATTCACTGTTGTGTGTTTGTGTGTGGTGAGAATGAGTGTACCTGTGTTATATAATCAGTTCAACAAGTTTCTGAATGAGAGCTGGTTATTTCAGAAACATGAGGAAGTGATGCTTCAGGTAATTTTACAGTAAATATGCCAGAGAACCGGCACCTATCATGACATTATCCTTTATTGCTCTAAGCCGCATGATGCATTAGTAAATAATCATCTACACATTCACCAAGTTCATGTAAAATGTAAGTCAAAAGAACCTTGCATTGATTCTTACAGGCCATACGAGTTTTTGGAATTCAGCAGAAATAGAGATAACAGAAATGATAAGGCATATGAAAAAGAAACCAAAGATAAGAGAACAGTGATGAAAGATTAATGGATAGTAATAGGGACAAACATATGACAGAAGTAATATGTAAAAGAATAGATGTGAGAATGACTATGATAAATTATTGTTAAATTTTTGCATTTCCATTTGCACTTGCATTAGGCTATACTCTCTGTCTACATAGCAAAGCCTGTGGTCAGAGGTGGGTGGTAACGAGTTACATTTACTTCGTTACACTTAAGTACACTTTTTGGGTACATTATATTTTTGGGTATATTCGTTAAACTTTAGTACTCTTTTGGAGTATATTTAAAGATGGGTACTTTTACTCTTACTTGAGTAAATTTTGAGGGAAAATATGTACACATTTGTTTACATTTTGCAGAACAGAGAGAAAAAGATCCGTCAATGTGCATTTGGTTTGTTATGTTAAGATGTTCGGTTAGCGGTCATGTGAGGAGTTTTCACTCTTCACTGAGGTAATAATAAATAAATACTTTAATATATAATTTATTTCAGCGATGCAAATCAGATTTTTCTTCTGATTCATAAACACTCTACAGCAGGAGATCAATAATATGAGGTCCTCAGGTGCTGATCTACAACACCTGGAGCGGCTCTCTCATTCGAACAATGATGTTCGATTTTTACAGGTAGAGTGATTGAAAATGGCCGTGAAACAGAAATGGACGCCTGGTGAATCTTCAAGTAAAAGTTCAAGTCACATTCAAGGTGATTTTTTCCTCTTCTCTTTTTCTATAGAGTGCTGTGTCTCTGCCTTTGCTGACTGAGTATAAAAAAACATTTGTCTTTCTTGTGCATCCGTACAATTCTTTTGATCTTGATTCCATGGCAGTTAGCGAGCTAATAGAAAAGCTAAACGCGACCAGCAAGATGAGCTTATTCACAATTTCCAGAAAAGGTTAGTAGAAGTTTAATTGAAATATATTTCATGATTATAACATGGGTGCTTCTCAGTCAAAAGGCTGCATCTTAAGGTTGCATAACTCTGACATCGGCCATTTCAGTTTAAAGGATCCTTTGAAATCATCCTTCGTTTTGCATCCTTAATTTAATTATTTTGAAGCATCCACCCCGATCACACACAATCCTTTGCATACCAATTCACAAAAAAGAATTGGTGAGAGTTGGCACTAAGCTTTTTTTAGTATGCAATGGCTACAGCATCGCTTTAACGTGAATTTAGGTAGTATGAAGATTTTTATGCTTGCGATTACTGGACTGTCTCTTTCTAGTGTTTAATGCTGAGAAGGACACCAGGCTAGAAGGACTCTTCAGCCTTCCCTAAGAAGCACCCATGTGTACAAATCACCTCAACTATTTTTCTTTACAGTGAGAAACACTAGAATTGTTAGATCACCACCACCACAGACACGAGAGGAGTTTCTGCAGTGTAAGTTTGCAATATAGAACTGAACACACAGAAGGAAATAATTTATTTTCTGATATGGCAAGTAATGCAAGTACCACCTTGATATTGCTAATATTTTATTTTTTCATTTTTCTACCTCAGATGCATCAAAACTCACTTTTAATACCAACTCAGCAAATGAAAGTCTCATCTTGAGGAATGAGAACAGGGAGGTGATAGCCACGCACCTGCTCCAGGACTATCCTGAACACACTCAGAGGTTTAACTGCAGGGCACAAATCCTGTGCAATGAAATTCTCAGAGGGTCCCCTAAATATTGGGAAGTAGAGATTGGCGGGGGCACTTGGGTCTGCATTGCTGTGTCCTACCAAGGGATCCGTAGAAAAGGCAAGCAGCGTACACTTTTTGGAAGAAATGCTCAGTCATGGGGATTGCGCTGTGAACGTGTCCGTGTTTACAGGGTTTCCGACAACATGAGTCTCATTTATAAGCACCAAACTGTTTTTAAAGAGCCTGTTTATCCTGGGTTCGGACTGGCTGGGAAAGGTTCCTATGTGAGGCTTTGTGATCCAGTGACAAATTAGACAAAAATGTGCCTTTCTTCTCCATTTAATTTAGGTAGTTTGTAAATTGTAGAGTTTACACATGCAGCTGTCATGAAATGCATGTTATTATTAAACAAATACAGTATGTAATAGTCAATCAGGATTTGGAGGAAGGATGTGGTTTTTGCATGTAGACACTTGGTGGCAGCACTATATAAAGTTTTAAACTGGGCCTTTTTATGTCAGCATCTGTAATTATGAATAGCTCAAGTTTAGCCAAAAATAACCCAAAGAAGCATATCGAAGCAGTGCATTTTGACTGAAAAAAGTCCATGCTTTGTATTGTATGAATCATTACATGATTATAATGGATTTTCACTCTATTTTATATAAACCATAGCAGCATGCATAATCCGTATTTTTAACGTTTCCTGAATGTGAAATATGAAATTATTGCACATGTCCTTATATTAATTTG
Source organism: Carassius auratus (assembly GCF_003368295.1). Lineage (NCBI taxonomy): Eukaryota > Metazoa > Chordata > Actinopteri > Cypriniformes > Cyprinidae > Carassius > Carassius auratus. The sequence goes on along the minus strand of NC_039244.1, from coordinate 18,426,550 downwards.
TAGAAAGTACTTACACATGTTATATCTGCTAATCTGAATGGAAATCATTCACATATTACAACTATTCTGTTCCTCTTCCCACTGTGTCTATATTTTGTTAAGCATTAGTCAGTCTCTTCTGTCATACTCCCTTCAGGCTGCACTCTTCCACTATCCCAACAGTTAGACTAGCATGGCGAGGACCCAGAGGGTTGACAAGGGACAACTCCAAAGCCAGTCGCCCCCTACCCTTCCCCCTGCCACCACCCTTCCAAACACAAAATCAGCCTGGGGCAAGTGTAGGGCAGACACTGTTTCAACAGAGCAAGCAGTGCCAGAGCAACAGAGAAACAGAGGAAATGTGTGTAGAGGGAACTATAGGCACTAATAGCGATCATCATAGAGAGAGAAAGTGTGCCATGGCCCTCGGGGGGGCCATTTACAGTTCTGTCCAATCACAGACATCATTTGCTGCCTGTATTATCCTTTTATGAGTGACAGGGATTTTAAAATACTCTATTATAAAAGAAACAATTTCTCTCACTGCCAAGGACATTGACACTCTATAAATACTCGTTTTTAAAGACTGAATCACTGTATAGACTCAAAATGCTTGTCACAAACACCTCCTAGCAATTACCCATCAGGCAGATGCTGAGTTCTGTCACTTACTGCTAACAAGGTGCATGACCGTTTTGATGCTGTTGGAGTAAGTTGTTTAATACACCGTTTAATGCATTTCCTGTTGAATAGAATGGTTTGGGTGCATATTAGATAATTTTTATATTAGAATTTTTATTTTATTATTATTATTATTTTTTTATTTATTAGCCCTATAGCCTTTAGTTGCTAGTTTGTTGCAAGTGGTTTTGGGGGAGGGACCTACTCATTATAGGGAGCATTTGATTGGACAATAATTTGTCTAGTGCAGGGTGAGTCATCAGTATTTTTGTTTTGTATTCCCATAAGAGAAAGACTGTACATTTTAAATGTGTTCAGCGTATCTGCTAAAAATTTATTTCGTAAACGAATTTGCGCACACTAGCATATTTTTATCAGCCTCAAAGCTTATCCCCTTGTAAGTAAATAAATAAATAAATGAATTGTACATAATTTTAAGAGAATATAATTAAGTATGGACTGAAATAAATGTTTTAAAGGTATTTAAATATATTTGTAATTATACATTTGTATCGAAGAAGTTGCAATTTAGTACATTTAAAATGTATTTAAATGTAATATGCAATAAAATTATAATCAAGTACGTTTAAGGATGTTTGTCGACCTTTCTAAATAAACGTACTTCTTTAAAGCATGGCAAAATATTAAAACATGATTTAAAATTTACTTTAAAGTAAAACATTTTAAAAATTTGACATTATTTCAACGTGCACTTAAATAAGTATATGTAAGTGAAACAGTCCTGAAAGTGTACTTTCTATCTATCTATCTATCTATCTATCTATCTATCTATCTATCTATCTATCTATCTATCTATCTATCTATCTATCTATCTATCTATCTATCTATCTATCTATCTATCTATCTATCTATCTATCTATCTCATATACTGAATATGAGTAAAAAAAAAAAAGGACTTGAGTCATGTTCTCATCCAGGCACAAACCTTGCATCTGCTTTATTAATTCATCGCTTTACATAGATATACGCAGACTTGTGTGTGAACTCCTCTCTTAGCCCTCCTCCTCCTCCTCCTCCTCCTCCTCTCGCTGGTTCTCTTCGGTATGATATGTTTATAGGCATTGGCTGAGAGCGAGCGAGTATTATAGCTGCTACTGCTTGATAAGGAAAGGAAGAGGAGAGGGCGCTGGACGTCATGGCATCCAAAGACACCGTCGCGACTGCTTTTCTCACCGTGAGTCGGGAAATGACAGGTGATTAAATCCAATAGCTCTTTTCCCCTCTTCCTATCCGACATTTGACGCGCACCGTGGGGATTTGTTAAGCGCGTCTCCGCTCGCGGCCGGTGCTTTGTGTTTTAGTGGTTTGAAACCATCACAGCGCTGAATGTTTGATAAGGTGGCAGATTTGTGGAGATGCAATGATTTCTCATACAGATTGGATGTGCTTAATGGTAGAATAAATCATTTTGCTTGTGAGCATGTGTGCTTGTTGTCGCCTTAATGACGGTGACTTCTGGTCATGCTTCAAAAGGCTAAATTTGGTTCAGTTGGTTTCATGTACGTGTTTGTGTCTGTTGCGTATGCCTGCAGTGTGCAGGTAGTTGTGTGTGTGCGGGCGCGCATGATACTGTTCTCCCTTTGATGTGTCTCGAACAGGAGTTACTTTCAGTCCTCTATACATCTGCGTATCGCTGCTGACGGAAGTTAACGGAGAGACTGATACACTTCAGTCACATTCATCATGTATCTCTATGGCTAACTGAACACACACACTCATAGAGGCCGTCATCTTTGTGCACGGTGATGAGCACTCACACCTACTGACACATACACTGACACACTGAACACACACTGGCAGTTTGACATTTGGAGCGTTCTCACTGTTAATTACCTTCACACATTATTATCTTTGGTAATTAATCCCTATTACTAACCCAGTATTTACTGTCCTGCTCCCAGGCGCTTGCGCTCTCAATTTCAATTTCCATTTAGTGCACTGGGGGGAAACGCAATGCTAAAATGGATAACTTGTTGCCTAGGTTAACTTAACATTACCATATCAATTACCATAATATTTATTTTTTTGTAAAGTGGCAATACATATACTGTTATGATAATATAAGGGTTGTCACTTTAATTTGCAGGGTAGCCTACAGGACCACATTTTTGGGACCAGTTGTCTATACAAGGGGAATGTAATAGGCTCCCATTGCTTTGGGCCTGGGGCTGTGTACCCGTTTTCTTTCCCTTATGATGGCTCTGCATAAATATTTTAAAGTTTATAATTTTTATAAATATAATCAACTGGGGGAAAGTTGCATTCCCATAATTATTTGCTTGAAATTGTTTGAATTGATTAAAAAAAATCTAATTTTAAATTATTATATACTATAATAAGTTATTTATTTAATGTGTATTACATTATTTTGTGTGTGCGGGTGAAACTGTTCATTCTGTTACTGGCCACTGGCCAAAGTGAATTTTAATGAATTGTCAGTCATCATGTTGCCTTTCATTGTACCATCTGTATAATTATCAGTACTTTTGCAGTAATCATTTCTAACAGATCATATAGGTTGGCATTTTAATATTATTTTTCCTTTTGGAAAAGCTAGAAGATCAACAAAAATGGTGACCTGTCACAACACCTGAAATATACACTTTCTTATACATACTTAAGGGTAAAAACAGTTAGGCCACGTTAGACAACAATAATGTCAATACCAGTATGCCTGAATTCATGCAAATTAATTTTTAACCTAAAATCTTGATGTGTTAAAAAGGTAAAATTAAAATAGAGTAAACAATTAGGATTAATAAACAAGACAATAAAATGGGATAATGAATTGGTCGTCATTGTGAAATAAACCCCCCAAAAAAGTGATGTGGACCCCAATGCAAAGCTTATTTCATGGCTACCTGCTAAATAAATATATCAATGGTTTTAGATAATTGATCTGAGCTGAAATTATTGGATTATGTGAGAAGAAAGAGGCTATAAAGTGATGTGAGAAACATGAAACTGGCATAGTGTAGGACAAATATACAATTAAGTCATTACATGATAAATATTTGACCGTGCAGAATGTTGCATTTCAGAACGATGTAATCAGCTACAATAAAAAGTCCAGTGTAAAACGAGAAATTAGCAATGATCACATTTAACAAAATAAAACATTCAATTGGTAACATTATTGAAAGATGAAAAATAAGATTAGATGTGACAATAATAGTTAGCAAAGGTTTAGAAATAGGAGAATAGTGGGCATGACTGATCGCCTACCACAATATGAAGGACAGTTATTGAAGACGTTCTCTGCTGCTAGAAAATAGCAGGCTTTAGATTCCCCTAATAAAAAGGGGAGCAAAGTCACAAATGTGTAGTCTCTCTCTCTCTATCTCTCTCTCTCTCTCTCCATCTCTCCATCTCTTTCTCTCAGTCTCCACTTCTTTCATCTCATCTAAATCTCACTCATCACTTATTACATTTGTTTTTTTTTCATCTTCTCTTTCACTCTTCTTTGTGCACATTTACATATCCCTATCCTATTTACCCATTTATTTTCCCCCCGTGACTCGCTGTAATGGAAACATGTGCTCTAGTTTGGCCGTTTGCTGTTCTTAGTGTCAGTCAGAAAGCATTGGATCTCGTGACTGGGTCTTACACAGATTAATGTTGACTGCGACTGCATTAACTGTTTGTCTCGCTCTGATCCTTCTCTCCCTCTTTCCTCTGTTCTTCCTTCCTCTGCTCACTTGCCTTTCTCTTCCTTCTCTGAGTCTTTTCTCTTGGTAAAAGTGTAAAATGGATATTCCAGGAATTAGATCACAAGTGTCATATACATGAGAAACAAGATAATGAAAATGAGTTTTCTTATTTATTTTCTGCATTTGCTTTGAAGGACATTTTGAGGTGCTTTATATTTGTGTGTTGCTATGTACAGTATGCATGCAGAAAGACCACCTACACAAGTGAAAAAGGTGTAAAAATAAAGCATATGGGTGTAAGGCAGTTATTTTCTACGTGCAGTGAAAATATGTCTTAAAATAGATAGAGTTTCTACTGCTATTAATGCATCAGCTTTCTGTTTTGCAGAGAGCATCAGACGAGTAATCGACAAGACATCAATCAAGTTGGTGAGAGCTATCAAAGTAGAGAACAAGAGTGGCAAATCAGAAGATCGGATTCTGGTATGGTTCTACATTTAACTTCAATACACTTCATACTGTATGTCCTCAAAGGAACAGTTGACGTAAATTAAAATTGAGTCATCATTTTCCATCAAGTTGTTCCAAATTTTCCAAAACTTTCATTCTTCAATGGAAGAGAAGTGGTCCCATTGGCAAAAAGTAATATATTTGATTGTTTGACTGTGTAATACCTTCTAGTTAGCTGTGACTGGATCTTTGAATCAGTGTGTTGAACTCAAGAACTGAATCAGTTTGATCCGTGAATGACTCATTCAGATCATTCAGCTCTTAACTATGAATATAAGCAACCTGGTGCTTACTAAAGTCTATAAACTTCAGTCCCTGTTCTGAAACAGCGTTCCACAAAAGAAAGAAAGTCATACAGGTTTGAAACAACATGAGGGTGAGTTTTGAAATTGTCCGAATTAAAAAAATTTTTTTGAGTGAAGTAGTCCTTTAAAAACCCATCAGCATTGGGTAAACATGTGCATCCACTCTATGCCTTTATTTTGTGCTTCTATTATGCAGCAGTAACAAAAACAATGAGCCTAAGACTTTAACCTTTCCTCCTCTGTAATGGGGTGTGCAGTGTTTACTGCCTGCTGGTTGGGTTGTTTTTGCCAAGTCCATTTGGAGAATGGGCAGTGGAATCAATGATAAAAGCAATGTACGCGCAATGGTGCACACACACAAACAGAAATCGTTGGAGACCAGACCCCTGCTGAGCTGTGAGCATTTCTGTGGCTGCTGAGTCTCGGTGGGTCAGAGGGACCGACCGACACTGGAAGGAGTGTGTGCGAGATGATGGATGGTGAGAGTAGAGGTGGCATACGAATGCCAGTGTGTGTGTGTGTGTGTGATTGTCACTTTAAGACCCTTGAAAGCAGCTGGAGACTTGAAATGCCAGGGTTTGGAACCACAAAAGCTAAATTAATCATCCAGATCGGTTTCAAACACACACACACAGTGTGAATGAGTGGACCGAGGTGAGGAATCAAACTCATTTCCTGTAAAGTGTCAGTGGACTGATGTTGACACAAACCCTGAGGGATCATTTCTACTTTTGGTATAGAAACAATTTTGACTCAGAAATTTCTAATGCAGTTTACAAATGATTACAAAATTCCGTAAATTAACACATTGAATTAAATATGAAACTTCAAAGTAGAAAGACTGAAATACACCACTGTGGTGATAATATATATTTTTTTACATTTTGTAAATGTTCTATCTGGGGGTTTTATTAAGATATACCATGTGCAAAGTTGTTAAGACCACTGCTGAGCATTGTCTACTTAAAACTTCAGTGTACCAAAGACGGTGTCAAAATGTGGTTTGAAACCAACCCTGTGTCCTACCTACACAAATATGCCATCTAATTATATTAATTACTGTTACGTGCCCAGTGTTGTAGAGAGTGATATATAAATGCATTATTGTTCTGATACACAGACTTATAGACCTGAATCTTCTTCAGAATTGGTTTCTGATTCAAAAATATATGGCTCAATTAGTCTAATATTGCCACTTGCCGTTGTTTAGTGATTGCTGCTTCAGTTTAGCAAATGAAAGTGGAGCAGGTAAGAGCTGGTGGGATTGAGTGGAGGCGGGGACTAATTTGCATATTTATTGACTATGTGTACTAAATGAGGTAAAAGTGAGGTAAGAGTTATATTCAAACCATTTTAAGTCCTGAAGAAATTATTTTCATGGAAATATATATATATATATATATATATATATATATATATATATTGTTAAATCATTGTATTTAAAGTGATAGTTCACCCCTAAAATGAAAGTTCAGTCACTATTCACTTACATGTCGTTTTGAACCTGTCTTCTTCTGTGGAACACCCAAGGAAAAGTTTAGCAGAATGTTCCTGCTTCTCTTTTCCATTCATTAAAAGTGAATTTAGACCAATGTACAGGTAAATGATAACTGAATTTTCATTTTTGGGTGAACTATCGCTTTAACCTGCCAGTCTGCCTTTGTTCCTCTTTCTCTTTCTGAGTCTATCCATTTATATTAGCATCTTCTTCACCCTTCCCCCTCTCTGTTGTGTCTAAGACAGCTCTTTTTTCTTTCACTGTCATTGTTCTGTTCTTCACATTATATGCTTCACACTTTATACTCAGACTCGCTTCTCTTTTCTGTCAGACTGATGTCAAGTGTGCATTTTCAGTAGTCTAATATGCTTATGATTGTGGATGGTTAGAAATTGTACCCAAAGAGCAGAGCAAATTTAAATGTAGGTCCGACATTATGACTAGAGCTTGGGGGTACACAAAAACTCACTGAGACACACACACACACACACACACACACACTGTGTAGAGATATTTACTTGTGGTCTGTCACTCGCTGCTCCTTTACCCCAAGGGATTTTGTGTGTGTGTGTGTGTGTGGTGGTATGCCAACTGTACCAGCTTACAAACACGCCCTCATCCACACACACACACACACACATACACACACACACACACACACACACATCTCTGGCCCCAATACAGCTGTGTAGAGTACTCAGCAAGACATCAGCTCAAGCCTTGGGGCACGGCACTAAAAATATTACTCAAACACACATTATCTTGTACACGTTCAGAGAAAGATCGCACAGTCTTACGTGCACACACACAGATACAGTATATATATTTTGTGGACCCACAGCAAAGAGCGATGGTATGATGTTGGAAGAGGGGATGGGATAAAAGCTGGGCTTGGTGAACGGGAACACACAAGGCAGGGGCTCACGAGAGGGGGCAATGGAGAGAGTTAGCGAGGGGGCGGGTGGCAGAGGAGATTGCTTGTTTTGAAGCAAATGTCGTCTTTTTTCCCCTTCAATTATTTACCTTGGTCTGTCGCTTCAGTTTTTCCTCTCCTGTAGAATAATAGGCCAGTTAAAGGCTGTGATCGCCTCAGTGAGTGACGTGAAAACCTCCTTAGATAGAGGCTGTCCGCACCACCACCCTGTCTGCTGGACCGTGCTCATGCAGAACAGTTCTGCAATGACTAGCTTCGTGGCATGCTTAAGTTCCGATGCAGCGATTTTACTGTATTTGGATATTTCTCACAAGATTCTGTGTCACTGAGCAGTTGACAGTGCTGGTATTGTCCTGCAGTGTGACTTGCAAATCATCTAAAACTACTTATAACAACATTTTTAATACAAATTGTATAATTTTTATTGGAATAATTACTTGACAAAAGGCATTTGTCACTCTGCAGAAGTAATTGCAAAAATGATTTGGCCATTAAAATGGTGAAAAACTATAAACTGTGAAATAATGAACAGTCACAGCAGCACCTAAATATTACGAGAACATTTTAGTGCCATGTTAAAATGATACTAGAAATCTGTGATTTTGAGAATAAAGTTGTAATGCTTTAAGAATAATTGCACCTTTTATTAGTAAAAAGTCATAACATTTAAAAGGAAAAAGTCACTATAAAACATTTTAGAAGAATGTTCCCTTTGTGACTTTATTACATGTCAAATAGTCAAATATTATATGTGACTTATGATCTTTATTAAAGCAGCACTCTGTATTAAATACCAGTTAAACTTAATTAACATCATATTTACAGATGTGCACATACTATACAGTGGAAGTCTGGGGCAGCTGTTGTTTGTGGTCACACAGACCTCCATTAGAACTGCACAACTGTAAATATACTCTTAACAGCTGATGTTAGTATAGTAGTTTAACTTGTACTTAATCCAGAATAATCCTTTAATATGGTGACCAGTTCACATTAGATTTTTAAATATAAAAACTAACAAGGATTATGGGTGTATCGCTCAGGGTAATGAGCTTGCTCTGGTCTAAGAAGCATCTTAGAGTTGCACAGCTGCTGCATTATGATTAGTAGTGGCGGGGTAAAGACGAGTAATGTGATACGAGGTGCTTAAAGAGAAGTTTGCGGTGCAACGATAGCTTGTGGAGATGTTGAGAGCCAGTTAATGGGGGATTGCACTGCAGTCTGGACGGATGTGATACAAGAGACAAATGGACCCACATCCAACGAGGAAGTGTAAAAGATATATAAAGAGTAAATATGTTGTTAAAAGTATACCTTTTGGTTTGTTTATCTGCAGAGAATGACCTAAAGCTGAGAGTATTTTATTTAAAATACCTCAAATGATTTTTTTTTAAATATACTTGAAATGCCCAATTGTGTAATATATTTAGTGGATTCCATTCAAAAGTGTGCACCATTATGCCATACAAAGAAAGCACTTTAAATTCTGAATGTTGCCTTGAAATACTGTAGATTTTTATACTGTAGAAAGCAAAACTTTTGCGTCAATTTTGTCTTTAATCCATGCTTATTTTTGTACTTCAGTACATAAATTATGTATAATATAATAAATAAATAATAACAAAATAATAAATAAATAAATCCAGCTGCTGGAATCTGTTCCACCACCCCATGGTAAGATATGTTTTTTTAGTGGCTTAAAGTAATGTGGATGAATCTTTACCAGCATCAGTTTAATAAATATTAGAACCTGCTTGTATAAGAAACATGGGAAGAAGAAAATCCAATGGCAAGCAATGCAGCTGCCAAAAAAACAAATGGTGATAAAATGAAATTGTTAAAAGTATTAATAATAATTACTAATATTTGTTATTATGAATAATCGTGTAATTGTAAGTTGTAAGTTTTATTATCTTACATAACTTTGCTTCTCAAATCTATCTTGCTTTCAGGATGTTTATAGATATTTTCCTGGAAAAACACTGATTTAGGAAAAATACGAACAGAAATGATAAATTGACTTATGCATAAGATGCTGCACATTTTCACTTGTTTTGAACTTTTTTATATTTAGTATTCTTAGTGCAGTAAGACAAATTACACTCATATGAAGTCCAACTCTTGCTCATATAATGGGAGTGGATAGTGAGCAGCACCAAGCTTTAAAAAAAGTGTACAATAGGTTTGGGAGAAAAACAATATAGATATAATGTATTATTTAACAGAAATCCTGAACTTGGCTGTTGGTCTTCTGTGCACGACTGTGCATCCATGAAACTCAATTAGCACAGCAGTTTACTCTGACTGTTATAATAAATGGCATGTGTTGCATGAGACCATTCATTGATGCTTATGTTTTGTTTTTTAAGCTTGATATTGGTCACTATTCACAGCCATTATAAGGACAGGCGCAAACATGACTTTTTTCAGTTTTTCTGAAAAAGAATGTATGGTATATGGCCATGGAACAACACCAGGGTGAGTAAATGATAAATGAATGGCTGAACTACCCCTTCAACCAAACAATAAGACAAAAAAGCTCATCAAGAACAGGACTGCAATGCAGATAACTACATAAGTAACATATCTCCTCCAGTCTTAAGCTTTTAGCCCCTCCTCTCTGTCTTCGTCTTTCTATCTCTCTTTTATTTCCTCTCTTGTTCTCTCACTCTGAGCTTTAGTTACAGAGCTGCTTTGATTCCAAGACTTTTAATCATCAGTGAATCTGGAGCACACAGCATTTCAGCCCTGATCCATCCTTCCTTCAATCCTTCTTTCTCACTCTTTATTCCTCTCCCCTCTTCAGTTCAGAACAGTTAAGACATGGACCTGCCCCGGGAGTAGATCCTCGCTCTTCCTCTCACCTACAAAGGCTGACAGCCGAAATGGGTCTGTCTTAGGCAATGATACCTGCGTGGAAGCGAGTCAGTGTGATGTGTCTGAGAAGAGTATACAGGGGCATGTTTGGAGCAATCTGCCGCTCTTTTAGAGTCTCCTGGGCACAGCGCTGACATGCCCCAAACACACTTTGAACTATGGGTCGTGTTTGAAGTGTCAAGCCAGATCCCTGACATCGCATGATTAATCTAAACCCTATCCCTTCTGCACACATAAACCTCTCCTCCCTCCCTCACACACACACACATCCTCATATCTTTCATTCTTTGAAGTCGGTACTGAGATGTGGTGGATGATTTTTAGTGCAAGTGTTGTACCAGTCTGATCTCCCCAGGCTTGAATCGTCTATGAAAGCCATGGACTGAAGTCGTCCCATCTTCCTTCCACGTCAGCGATTGCTGGATAAAAGTTTTTTTTTTTCTTTTTAACTTTAACAAGTGGATGCGGTGGGTGTCCATCTCAGTCAAACCGCCTGAACTCTGACCCCCTGTTTGGAGGACGTTGTTGCAGAGAAACCAAACCTCATTTGGCCCCGTCTTCTGCAGTTTCCCTCACAAAGATGCTTGCTCAACAGTGCTCGGATCTAATAATGAATACTAATGTTGATATCATTATATGCTGGATGCCCATATTCTGTCTGCGCTCGACAGCAGGGTGAGTAATGTGCATCGCAGCTTAACTCCTGCATTAATTTCCATGTGATCAGCCTCTGTCCCTACCCATACAATGTGTGAGGTAGTCTTTGATTTATTTGGATCCACTCCTTAATTGGGGGTCCCCCCACTTCCATCCATCCATGTAAACTCATTCAAGTCTAAACACCCCAGTGGGCTTCAATAATTAATGTGGCTGTTTACGTGCCGATCTTTTGTGTCTTCCCTTTGATGAGCAGATGCCGCTTTCTGGTTCTCAAACTGACTTTTCCTTCTTCTATCTGCATCTCTTGTTCTTGAGGAGTGTGTTTATATAACCACGTTTTTTTTTTGACCCGTTATTGAGTTTTGAGGTGCACTCTCTAAAATGTTACGTATCTCATGATCAATGGTTTTGTCTCTGTTAAATCTGACAAAGCATTGAGGACTTCCTTTAAACAAAATGCCCAAACTTCAACATTCAACCCCAGCCGCCATCAAACCCTATACGAATACCTGCCATCAAAGCCTATACCAAGTCTTTATTAAAGAGGAATCTGGGATCTCTCTGTTTCTTCTTCTTGGTGGGGTGCCATTAGTAATACATTGGAGGGAGGCCTTGAAGAATCGAAAGCGACAGGGCAGAAAAAGAATAGATGAGTAAAGGAGGATGGAGAAAACAGGGGGCCTAGGTTGTGGGGGCTGCACTGAATCAGAGGAAACAGGAATCTTTTGAGTTGAACTGAAGAGAGAATTAGAGGATATACATGGTAGATCAGACAAAGAAACATCTCGAGATGAATAGAAGAATGTTGGAGAGGAAAAAGGACAGTAAGATGGAAATTGGTTGATATTTAGATCAATAGCCTAGTTTGGACTCAAAGGCTCAAAAGCATTCAAATGACCCCTGTATAATATAACATTAATATAAATTATTTCTTTATAATAACATATTGATTTAAATATATTTAAGTCATCCTGTGGCCCCTAGTGGGCCTCTTCCCCCCTTGGTTAAAATCCACTGGTTTTAGATCATGAGGAAGGGTGAGATTGGTGTGAGGGGTGTGACAAAGGCCTAAATGAAGTACATTAAATGAAGAATTGAAATGATGAATGAGATCACGAGGTTTCTCCAAACCTGACCATGCCTATTACACACTTATACACTTGCTCTCAAAATATAGGACAATCCTTCTTTTTATGTTTCTGTAATCCTCAGACGTCACACAAATCCTTATTTCTTCCTCTCTGTGCCTACTCATCTGTCCGTAACGCGGTTCGCCTCACTTCAGCACACATGTGAAATCCATAAACAACAGCACCCACAGAAGCGGCCAGTGTGCACGGTTTCTCCGTGATTTTGTAATAGCACCGAATCATTATTAAAATGTTTAGTGAAACTCTGTAGTGCAGTGGTCTCAAACTCAATTCCTGGAGGGCCACAGCTCTGCAGAGTTTAGCTCCAACCAGCTCCAACTGCTTGGAAGTTTCTAATAATCCTGAAGGACTTGATGAGCTGTATCAGGTCTATTCGATTACGGTTGGAGCTGTGGCCCTCCAGGAATTGAGTTTGAGACCACTGCTGTAAAGCCTGTTATTTGAAATGATAGTCAGGAAAAGGTTTGTTGAACCTTTAGATTAAAAACATTTTTTTTTGAGGATCAGGCTTTTACAGCTCAAGGAGGAAAAGACACCTCAATTTTAGGCCCAAACCGAGCAAAAGTATGCAATTTAGTGCAGTTGCAGATATTAATGTAGCCCAAAAGTGAGATAAAGTTCTTGTAATGTAGATCAATGAGATCTTTATAACATTATAGCAGACTACTTAAAATTCTTATATAGCAATTATCACTCTATATCTCCCAATAATATGATATTTAAATTTAGATTATATTAAAGTTAGGTGATATTTAAATGATTCGTTTATTGTCGAAGCTCTTTAGTTTTTATTGTTGGGACAAAACGTAATGCAATACAATGATGACAAAGATGTACAAATAAATGTTCCGCAAAAACCTAATGTATCTGATGTACTGTATGTCACAGAATGTGGCTAATCCGAGCTCACAACGACGGAATAACAAACAAAACAGTCTTTAACCCAACGTACACAAGAAATTCATTGAAACAGGTTTGCAACACATCCAAAACATGACATTCAGACAGAACACTGAACTCAGGAAACATGGCACTATAAATGCTAAACCAAATGATGACTAAAAGGCTAATTAATAGACAACAGGTGAACTGAATATGATAATCACACATGCACACACTGGGAAACTAGGTCAAGCAAAGCACTGAAGAAAAAAATCAATACATGATAGAACACATGCGTAACAATGTAAAACTGCATACTGACATTTTAACATGATTTTTCTAAAAAAGTGTGTATTCATAATTTAGTAAATCCAAGTTGTTTTAGTCCAGTAAGTGTTCATCTTAAAATATTACTTATAATATAAAAGTTAGTCTTACTTTTACTTTATAGAAACAGAAAAAAATTCTACAATCTACCATGACCTAAGGGGACCTTTTACTTGTTAAAATATGATAAACTATCAATCAGACAACAGTAGGCATGTAGAAGATGAAGGGTTTTTTGTTTTTGTTTATCATGTTATATCTTAAGAGACCTTTGAATTTTGAAATTCAAATATGATACAGTAGGCTTTATACTGTAAGCAAAAAATACATTAGTGCTGTGTAATTCATATTTCAACAAACAAGAGCCCAGTTGTGTTGTAGTATTATATTTATCTTTATGAGTAAAGAGTTCAGAAGACAAAATGCTGTAATGTTAAAGTTCCTCAGAAACAGTCTTTCAGGTTCAGCTGAACAGGCTGCTCTCCAGAGAAACCTAAACCATACTTTCTTCGAACATTGTCTTGAAGTTTCTACTTAATCTTGCACTTTATTTATTGAGCTTTCATCCTCTCTTTTGCCTCTTAGGTTTTGGCAACATGGCGGCTGTACATCATGGCCCCCAAGATACCAACCAAGGTACAGTAAGCAATTACCCGCCACGTGTCTGCTTCGTCTCAAAGCACTGCAGTAATCTGGTTTAGCATGACTTATGTAGCAAGATGCTCATTTTCACCTCAGGTGGAACAAACGTTCAACTTCCTGGAGATTCGGGCAATGAACACCCACCCGGATAATCAAGTAAGAAAAGCGTTTACAGGGCTCCAGTGTTTTGGCTTTAGTGGCCAGATTTTTCTTTCACTTTGCTTTCACTAAAGCGTGTTCTTCTTCTTACAGGTTGTCATAGAAACAGACAAGTCCACATATTCCCTGAGGCTGCAGTCTAACGACCACCTGGATCAGCTGATCAGCCACATCAACTTCGCTCTCTCTCGGATCTTCAACAACTCCATCTACACGTAAGTATCCCAAGAACCTCACAGGCTCTTTGATTGAACGGCATAACGGTCCACATTGCGACTTATTCGTTTGAAAAACTGCCCACTCAGACAGGAATAAACTCACTGACACACAAAGCAACCAATCACAAATGCATTTAGGGGCAGGTTTGTGTAAAATAGATTATATCACAAAAATAGGCTGCTGTTGATTGAATTACTAAAGTAATTGTTTAGCAGTTTTTGAGTAGAGACATTTAAATTCCAAATAAGTACTTATATTATATTACTTATTATATTGAGGAAATGAATAGTTCACCCAAAAATGATTACTCATCCTCAACTTGTTCCAAACCTGTGTAAGTTTCTTTCTTCTGTTGCACACAACAAGATATTTTTAATGATATGGGTAACAGTTGATGGTAGCCATTGACTTTTCCATATTATGGGAGTCCATGGCTACCGTCAACTGTTTGGTTGCCAACATTCTTAAATATATCTTTTTTTGTGTGTACAAAAGCTGAAAGGAATTCATATAGGTTTGGAACAACTAGGTTAACTGTTCCTGTAAAAAAATGCTGCCAATATTTGCTATATTATTTATACATTGCAAAGTGACATATATAGTTTATCTTAATGGATATCTAGCTCAAACTAATGCTGAATATTTTTTTTATTAAAACTGAAATAGTTATATTTCATTTTCTCCATTAAAAATGTTATTGTTCACCTTATTATTGTAAATTGTATAAAAAAACAGCCAATCTGATTAAAGCCCACCAGATCGAGATGTGCAATATGCCTTGGACAGTCAGCATTTATTATGTCTAAGGCAGAGACTAGCGCTGTTGCAGTCTATATGTGCTTATTCCATCTGAACAGAGATGCAAATCTGATTTCTGTCGCCTTTGCATTGTATCTGGTAGTGCTAATGTAGTTTTTTGGAGAATCCATAATGCTGCCTATAGGAGTCGGTATCTGCTAGAGCAGCAGGGGTGGGAGATATACTGCTGAGCAGTTAATTGAGAGATTTGCTCATATTCAGACAGGAGGAGATTAGTGCAGTGCATAATAGCACTCTTTTTCTGTCTCAGTGTTCAACTCTCTCGCTCTCTTTCCTGTTTCAGCTCTTTGGCCAGGTGTTCGCATGCTGGGTCAGAATAACTGAGATTCTGATGCATTGTGAATCCCCCTCTACCCCCTCCCTCTTCTTTTTCAGCCCCTCCATCTTTCACGCAGATGGAGATGTTACTGACGGAAATCAGAAATTTTCTCCCAGCTCTGAGAGTTCGGTGGAGACGCAAAGGGCATGTGGTGAGAGAAATAGAAGTACATATAGTTCATGCACCCACCCACACAGTCTCATAAATATTTTTTATTATACACCAGATATTAATTAATTTAATCTCTTTTCTTCCCCTCACACCTCTGCCGTCATCTTATAGAACATTTTCAATGCATGCACTTCATTTATGCCATGAACTTGGTTTTGGTGAGCTTTGCTATGACAAATTATATAACAATATTTGTTTTGCCACAGCAGCTGCAGCTGTAGACAGCGAAGGACAGAATAAATACACTGTGCCAAATACATAAATTAAGAAAACAACAAAAAGAATAATGCAAAAGATCAAGTAAAAATGATAAAAGCAACCAGTGATAGTGAGTATAAGAAAGATTATGCAAATTAGTCGGTGCCCTTCATATGGTCACAGGGAGAGATGCAGTGTGCTAATGCACAGTTTGATTTGTTTTATATGCTTAAAGATGAGTAGTAACAAAACAGTCTTGTTACACAGTCTTGATGTCACAGGAGAACACTTTAAATATCTTTTTGTTTTTGGAAGACAGCACTTAAATATCCCTGCTTCCTGGCAGATATTAGTAAAACAGGTGTTATATTGACTGTGGTCCATGTGTGTTATCCAGTCAAAAAATAATCCAATCAAAAACATCTAGCTCTCTCCGAACAACCTGAGGATCTCAATCAGGTGTGTTAAATAAGGAAGACATCCAAAAAAAATTTCAGAGCAGTGGGGCCCCAGAATTAGTGTTGAGAACTACTTTTGTAAATTGTTATTGAAACAAGAGTTTTAAAGGAATAGTTCACCCAAAAATTATAATTTGCTAACAATTTACTCACCCTCAGGCCATCCAAGATGTATATGAGTTTGTTTCTTTGTTGGAGCAGATTTGGAGAAATTTAGCATTACATCAATTTCTCACCAATGGATCCTCTGCATTGAATGGGTGCCGCCAGAATGAGAGTATAAATAGCTTAGAAAAAACCCCACATAATTGACACTGCTCCAGTTCATCAGTTAACTGTAATAAACAAACCCACATAAACAGTCCAAAACACTTCTAAACAACTATGTTGGTGGATATGGGAAGACAACAGGAGTTTAATTTTTTTCATTGGACGAGGTATAGATTATGCACTGGTATTTTGGCCAGAGGTTGAAATTCTTTTCTAAAAACAACGTTTTGTTTGTTATAAACATGCAGATTTTCAGTTCGTAAGACGTTAATTGATGGACTGGAGTGGGTCGATTACCTCTGAATGTTTGTGATGTTTTAACAGCTGTTTGGACTCTCATTCTGATGGCACCCATTCACCGCAGAGTGAGTGTTGTAAATTTCCCCAGATTCCCCAGAAGAAATGAGGTCATTTTGAGGTCAGATTGAATCATTTTTAGAAGAACTATTCCTTTAAAATCCACAAGTAATTTTATATTTTTGAATTTTTAGAAATAAATGTATTTGTGTATAGTGTTTTAAAGAAACCAAAAATCAATGAAGAACTTAGGTGATATTAAAAAAATTGTATAGCTAACTCGAGAACACCGTAGTGTGCAGCAAAAATAGATCTTGATAAGAAGAGAGTTCTTGGCTTTAAGTGCTATTAACTAATTGAAAAACCTTTGTGTATGAGTGTACAGTAGGTAGGACAGGTAATTATTTTTATGATTAGGCACATAATCTCCCTTTCTCTTTCTCCCATTTAAGGGGGCTTTTCTGAGACATATGCAGCTCTGTGCGATTACAATGGCATCTCTTGTAAAGAGGAAGTGCAGTGGGTAAGAGCTTCATACTGACCACAAAATTATCCTTAGCAAGAGAAGAGGCCGAATTCTATATATGTCACTGCTTTTATACCACTCTGAATGTGTTTTCTTCCTCTTTTTGAGTCTCTCTATCTCATTCTTCCAACATGTATTCTGTTCTTTCAGGATGTGGATACCATCTATCATTCGCAGGACAACAGGGACTTTAACCTGCTGGACTTCAGTCACCTGGAAAGCGGGTATCCACAGATTTACATCTCATCTGGACATGTTCTGTATCTGCAACCTTTAATTGCTAGCCTTCATTTCCAGTGCTATCACTACATCCCACAGATTGGTGGTTTAAAAGCTTCTTCATTTTGGACGCATTAATCTAATGATAACTCTTTGCTTTGTTAATAGCTTCATATTGACAGAGATTTGAATGCTATAACTGACACAGGCAATCTGATGTCAGCCACTGCTTTGAATGTGTGCTGAACTGGCACAGTAATAATATATTTAGCCTCTTTCCTGTGGCATCCCTGCTGACTTCCTGCCCGGTTAGGGTCATGCTGTGTCTTTCTACATCCGTCCAATGGGTGTCTGGTTGCTTATCTGATTTCAGAACAGATTCTGTACCTTCTGCTGATGTTGGTCTGTGTTTGAAGTCTGATGGCTGGTTCATAACTCTCTTCCGGTTGAAACAGGAACAGTATATATATGACCTGTGGAAACAGACGTCAACTCTGCATACTCAAGCATACACAACCCTGCCACCTTTAACACATAAAAAAGGAAATGCACTTAAAATTATACTCTGACTCTGAGAAATGATACGCTTCATTTAACACTTTACTCAAACACACTTTTTCTGGTGAGGATCAATGATGTGATTAAAATGCTGTTTACTAAAATATTATATTATATTATATTATATTATATTATATTATATTATATTATATTATATTATATTATATTATATTATATTATATTATATATACTGTAGCAGGTCATTAGCTGGTGCAAGTAGGTTATAAGTTGGATCCCCATCTAAAATGTACCGAAAACCAGCATGATCACATTAAACTGCCATGACCATCTGGTACTGAGCTGGTTTGTTGCTGTTCCAAGATACTCTACCAGCTTGCACCAGCTAATGACCATCTTGGATTAGCTAATGACTAGCTCAGACTAGATACTAGCAACCATATTCCATATGCCATCTTGAGCTGGATTTTCCTTCAGGGAGAATACAGTCTTTCATCAGAAAATGATGTTCAAGTAACTAAGTGTGGTCACTGGCATATCTCTATGCAAGAAGGGTAAAGTTTCAAGATCAGGTATTTGCAAAAGAAGAATTTAATCAGCAAGTAAGCCTTGATAGTGCAAAGCATTTCAGATGCTGTTCTTTGGTTTCTTACTGTTTCACCAGTGGGCACACTTAGACTACTATCTAGATGCTGCGTCTGACTTGAGGATGTTATGTCATTGATTTTTAAGCATTTGTTCCATTAGAGCATCTAGAGGGAAAGAGACGAGTGGATGAGGTAGAGAGACTCTCATTTAGAAAGAGAGAACAGCTGAGTACACACCGCCTACAGTCTCACTACAGCGTCCAAACAGAGGAATGACGAAACTGCAAATGAGAACACAGCCATCAGCCTTACTCAACAGGAGAAACCCCTTTTCATTTCTTTCCCTCACCTTCTTTCTCTCCGTTCTCCATCTGAGTGCAGTAAGATCCACTCTGGCAATAGGTAAAAAGGTTTTAGGCTCAGGGCCAACTTTAAAAGCTGTATCATAGACACATTGCGCATTAATTCACGGACCTGGCATCAGTTTTCCCATCGATCCACACTGTCCTCGTCTCTTCCTCTCCTGGCTTTTCTCTCAGGGAGCATTTATTGCCGAATCTATCATTTTTCTTGAATAATAACATCTCTATTTTAGTCTTGAGGAGAGCTTGCAATCTTATGAGGGCTTGCATGAGAAAAGTGAGAACGCTTCTGGTTGTTGCAGCACTTCACTGAAACAATTTGTTTAGATTTTTTCCTTCTGTTTCTCTTTTTGTCACAGGGACCTTGCAGTGATCGTGGCGGCCATGGCGTATAACTCATGGTTCACCAAACTTTATTGCAAAGACTTTCGCATTGTAAATATAATTTTATGACCTTCTCGACCTCCACTGTGTTTTTGTTTGTTTCACTTACAAAAAAGTACTGTGGTATTAACAGGGTTATATCTACATGCTGCTTTGGAAACGAATTTGATAGTAATGCCATCATATTCTTTCTCAAGAATTCATTTCTTATTATTATCAATGTTTTTACAGCATTTTGTAGCTTGGGGTGATTTTAAAGGGAGATTTTAAAAATAATAAATTCATGTTTTTATTCAGCAGGGATGCATTAAATTGATCAAAATGTATAATTTATTTCAAATAAATGCCTTTCTTTTCAACTCTATTCATTAAAGAACCCTGAACAAAATGTATGACATTTTACACAAAAATATCGAACAGCAAAAAACATGTTTTTCAACATTGATAATATTAAGAACCATTCTTAATAATTGAGCATTTATAATAAGTGATAACAATTAGCTTATTAGAATGATTTCTGAAGGATCATGTGACACTGAAAACTGAAGTCTCGGCTGCTATCACAGGAATAAATTACATTTTTAAATATATTAAATAGTAAACAGTTATTATAAATTGTATTAATATTTCACAATAGTACTGTTTTTACTGTATTTTTAATCAAATCAGCCCATTCCATACCTTTGACCGGTAGTGTATATAAAAATAGATCTTCCTGCCTGAAATCCGTGTCAATATGCATGAGATTACAGTCATTATGGTCGACGTTGAATTCTAGTGCTTTCCTCTTTTTTTCTCACCCTTTCTTTCTCACACGCAGAGTTCAGAGGTCGTAGAACAGATTGTGCACACTGTCAGTAAATCCAGCAGTCTGGAGGAGCTCACGCTAGAAAACGTGGGCCTTAAAGCGTGAGTAATAAATCTCTTTAGTGCTCCCTTTCTGTTATTCATCACTCTTACCACTTTACTCGCTTTCTTTTCATCGAAAAGTTCGTTTCTTGTTCTGTCACTGTCATTTTTCCCTTTATGCCGTTCCCAGTCTTATTCCCCTGCTACCTCTTTGCCTCCATATTTCATCTCTGTCCAAGGTGCAGTGCCTTGTATTGCTCTTCCGTTTCTACTCACTTTCTTTCTGTCATTTAGAGATTTCCCACAGAAAATGGCCACTGCCCTGTCAGAAAACCCAGCATCAGTCATACACTCCATTAACTTGGCCCACAATACACTGGACAACCAAGGTACATGCATCAAAGTCTCTCTTTTTCTACTATAGCTCTCTCTTCGCCTCCTCTCTGTCTATTTCCCTGCCTTTGTCTGTTTTTACACTTTCTGTATAAGCATGTGCATCTTCTATTTCTGTCTCTGAGTGGGTGTTTTTTTCCCCTCACTTTTCTCTGCTTTGCTGACTTATTTTGTTGCATCTGTTGCTGATTTGAAAGTGGGTTCTTTTAGATTTGTGTGTGTGTGTGTGCGTGCATTTTTTTCAATGTCATTTTGTATGTAATTTATAGTGTTTAGGTGGGCAAGTATTAGTAATGCTACCATTTATTTTTACATCTATAAATAGCATGAAAACAGGACCAGTAGTGCCATTTGAAGTGAACTTCACCGGGTATTCGGCTGTATTATATCCCATAGTTCTCAAGAACAGCATTTATTAAATCAACATTATAAATGGTTTAACAATCAATTAATGTGTGTGTGTGTGCTTGCTTGTCTGTGAGTGTGTTGGTCATGTATTTTATTTATAAATGTATACTTCTCCTTTTAAATAGCCTAGCTTTAGTATTATTATCTCCTTTTTTATCAGTAGCTTGTGATGGTAAAGCAGCTTCCTCAAAACTGGTATGCCCTCTATATGCATCAGTGTCAGAGTTTCCGACTGCCATCGTGTCTGACACATCATTGCTTGTCACATCACAAGCGTGCATTTGTGAAAGTGACTACAACAATGTCAGTGTTTGCCTGAAGGTGCATTCTATTTAATTTAGTCTATGACTGATCTAATGTGTTCATGAATGTGTATTTCCTTACAGGGGTGTCTAACCTTATCCAGCAGGTGTGTCGGCTCAGTAAAGGCTTGCGCCTGCTTAACCTCTCCAAGACCTCGCTCTCTTCAAAGGGTGTGTGCAGAAGCTATGTGTCCCTGGAGGTTTAGTGCCCTCTGCTGGTCAAGTCTATAAGAACTATCCCACAGTTACCATTCACTAGACGTCTGAACAAGTGTTAAATAGAAGTTCATGTGAGATCATATTTACAATTAGCCCTTGCAGGTAGATGCCAAAACTACACTAACTTTCTATAAATATAAAAATGTCAAATACTGGATTTTTATAATTAATAAATAATAATAATAAATATTTGTAGGCACAATTAAACAATGCAAATATATGTATACACAGATATATAGCTCTGTATTTTTATATTTATTAATATTATTATATTTTTTGAGCACTCTATATCTCAAAGATAGTTTTTTGTGTGCTTAGAATAACATAAAATACTTAAACTTAAAATAAAATTAAATATACACTTTTTTTACAATAGCAGATCTATCTAGCTTACACTGTTACACGATCTCTGTGTAGTATTTCAGGCTGTAAAATAACCATTCTCACTCCACTGATCTAGAATCAGCTTCCTGTTCTCTCTTAAATCAGTGAGATTATCGATAGATTAGTTGCATCTGACACTAGAGCTTCAGAGTCATGACCAAAGAGCCAGTCTTCTCTGGGAAAGCCCAGACTCAATTACCAGCATCCTTGGCTGGTTCCAGGCTTAGCGAAATCTCTGGTTTTCTCTTTCAATCAATACAGTTGTAAACCGAGTAGATAGAAGGATAGCCTTCTTACACGAGCCATGAATCAACATCCACTCAAAATAGCTCCCATTTTTACTCCCATTATTAATCTTTACTTTTAAAATGATTTGTGACAACTTCATTGCAGAAGTTTTAACTTTGAATACAGTACTTAGATGAACTTGTGCCATCAGAGAATACAACTCATTTCAAATTGAGATGTTTCATTTTGGCTGCCACATCCGGTTGGGATTTATAGCAAACTTTGAAGAAAAATCAGCATCCTATCAGCTGTAAAAACTGAATTTACACATCAAAAAAATGAACTACAGCTACCATAAAAGCAAAACCGAAGTCGACTGGATCATGAAAGGTTACAGTGTTTTCTTGATGAATAAATTCCTCCTTTTAGAGAGTGCAATGGGATGTTTTTGTTACTCCCTGGTGAGAAAGCATACTGGTTGAGTTCACTGGCAAGCTGCCACCTAACAGAGTAAGTTGAGTTATCTTTTTGTCTCATGCTACAAAATGCATTCACTTGCATTTTCTTCCTGTATTTAATAGAAACAAAATGAAATTCCACTCTGCTTACAGTGCATTGTGTGTTTAGAGGTTGTAAACAGTGGACTCCAAAAGTATGAGACCACATTGAAAATATAACAAAGTCACTGCCCAGATATGTACATTTTTTTCATTGGTTTGTACTTCTTTGTACTTATTTTTGCTTTCATTAAAGCTCAACATGCTTATTTTTCCATTCTCAAATTTTTCTAGAGAACATGATTTATTTTTCTTTTTTTTTTTTAATTTCTCTCAAGTTACTATGCAGGAGATTTAATTTGTAATGAAAAAAGTGTATTATTTAAAATATGCTAAATAGAAGCATTTTTCTCTAGTGGACTTTAAATTCCCTGTGTGATTCAGCCTTTCTTTATCTTTCTTCCCAGGTGTCACGTCTCTTTCTCAGGCCCTGTGCTCCAGTGATGACTACTCCAACTCTCTTCTTCATCTGGACCTGAGTAAGAACCCAGGGATTCTGTCTGGAGAGGATGCAACGGTTAGAACTTGCGTTTATCTCACTTTTGCTTCTAGTATTCTTTAATTAAGCTAATACTGTAGTTAAAGGAACACTCCACTATTTTTGAAAATAGGCACAATTTCCAACTCCTCTAGAGTTAAACAGTTGAGTTTTACCGTTTTTGAATCCATTCAGCCAATCACTGGGTCTGGTAGTAGCACTTTTAGCTGTCCGGCGTAATAATCAAGGAACTTTGCTGCCGTACCATGGGTGCAGCAGGTGCAGTGATATTACGCAGCGCCTGGAAATAGTCCCCAGCAACTCTGCTAGTGCTGCTACTAAACAAACTAGCTAGGGACTAATTTCAGGCGCTGCGCAATATCACTGCACCTGCTGCACCCATGGTACGGCAGCAAAGTTCCTTGATTATTACGCCGGACAGCTAAAAGTTCTACTATTCCTATTTGGTATATGGTACGGCAGCAAAGTTCCTTGATTATTACACCTCAATGAGGTGTAATATATGTGAAATATATGTGAAAAACAGTTGAACAGCAGCATTAAATATAGATATTTATATATAATTATATATGAATTGATAAAATATATATTTTCTATATATTCTAAAAAAACTTGTATTTTTTTTTTTTTCAAAATGCAGTAAATCCGTGATACTTTTTTCCCTCAAAATGCAATAAATCCATTGAATCAATATGTAAGTTTTTTTTTCATATTGGAACTGATGAAAATACACAATACAGTAATTTGATCCACATATGACAGCCTCTGAACTTGGTCAACACTAATTATATTATATCAATCAATAATTATATACAGGCACTGGACTACGAATACATTCATCAGTCATCGCTTCCAACATGATTTCAGCGGGTCATCTTGTTAATGCTCTAAATGAATTATGAATGTTATAAACACACTAAATGGCTTTTAAAGTATGATTTTTAAAAACAGACTGCAGAATCCTGTCCCAAATTCATGAAGGGGGAATAGAAATGCACTGTCCAAGAGAAATGTGGTAATTATACTAAAAGTGATAGGTAATTCATTGCTTTCAACAAGTAGCCTTTGATGTCCAATCTGGGTATTGGAGTTTAATTTCGTCATAATTTTGTGGGCCACGGGATCCAAGAGGAACATGCAGGGTCACTAAAAACACATACATCGCATTGGAGCACTACATACTTTAATATACATATATGTTGTTCAGAAATGGTCTGTTTTAGAGCAAATATATAAAAATACAGATAAAGATACATGCAGGCACCATTCCAGAATCAAATCACTGAGGGTGCTTCTTAAATTACCAAGCCTTAATACACATCTATTTTGACATATTTTTGCCCCGTCCCCTGAAAAACAAAACGTATTCAGATTCTAAATGGACTACAACCAAAAAAGCATGCAATCTCATGTATTCAGTTTTAACACTGCACAATTATTGTCTTATTTACATCATGTCAACACATGTCAACACATCGGTTGTTATAATGAGAGGTATTTGCAAGCTTGTATCATTCAGCACTGAATAAAACTGCAGCGCTTTGAGTGGTGAGTGGATTCTGAATTAAGACACCTCTGATTGGCCACTGCGTTCAAGAAATCATCAGTTATGTCTATGATTGGCTACACAGATCAGTGCTACAAAAAGTACAAACACAAAACCGCACTGGAGTGTTTCACCAGTATCCTATTTTTTTGCAGCCTCAACTGGGGGTCATCTTGCTTTCATTTGAGGGTGCTTAGCCCCTCCAGCACCCCACAGAACCATGCCTGGATACAAACAGCCGATTAAATGCAAATAATTAAATTTGTAATGACTATATCATACATTGATGCCAGAGGTTTTTCATAAAGCAATGGGTTACCGGTAGCCACATCGGTAGCGCTAGAGGACTATTTTAGCACACACACATATATATATATATATATATATATATATATATATATATATAGAGAGAGAGAGAGAGAGAGAGAGAGCGAGAGAGAGAGAGAGAGAGAGAGAGAGAGAGACACTTAAAAAGCTAGAACTTAAATTTTACATTTATATACATTAAAAAACAAGCTGTATATAACTTTAATGATTTTAATAATAAATGCATTTTCTGTATTTAATTTCTGAGTTAGAAAACAGGAAAAAATGAATGGATGCAAAAGTACATGGACCGAACACAATACGCACATACACATGACTATTAAGAGCCTCAAAACTCTTCTTCATTGTAGAATCTGTACCTGTTCCTGGCACAGCCGAACTGCCTGGTGCATCTGGACCTGTCAGGCACTGACTGTACCGTAGACTCTGTGAGTTGACAGTGTGTCTCATCCTTCTGAATTTGTTTTTGCCTAACTGCTTTTTACTGCCCATGATTTATGTAATTGCACCCGGGACGCGGGACAACAATTTGTCTCTGATTTTATATTGATATTTCTGTCACATTTAATGGTCCTAAATTGCAGAATTATACTAATGTTCGTCATTGTTTTGCTTCACTCGCTCTCTATTTTTTCCACTCTCTTTTTGACGTCCTCTTTCCATTTCCTCTCAGTTATTTGGAGCTCTGCTGCGGGGCTGCTGTGCCGATCTCTCCTACTTGAACCTGTCCAAAAACTCATTCTACCACAGGTGAGCTAAACTGCCTCCCACCAGCTCTTGCCTGATAAACTGTCACATTTGAGGCCACCTCACAGGTGAGCTAAACTTGCCTGCTTCAACCACGCACGTCATCACAACTCTAACCAGCTTAGACTTTCTAACAAATCAAATCAACAAAACAAATCAGGTCTACTCATACTTTTTCTGATCAGCCATCATCTTGGACTTGTTAGTAACCATAAAAGATCAGCTTGTACCAGCTGGATTCAGCTACCATCAGAGGCTGGTTTTAAATGGGTTTCCCAGCAGGGAAGAGTGCCTGCAGAGATACAACATGAGTTAAACTGGGACATGAGTGATCAGACAGAGCTGATGGACCTGCAAGGTTACACAGCTGGTAATACAGCCACAATAACAGAATCAGAAGAAAACATGTTTGTGTGGCAAGATTGTTTCCAAAAGAGAGCTGAATCTTTGGAGAAACAGCTTATAAATTAAGTAAACAGTGTTTTTTATTCTAACAATAATCTAGTAGCTTTACAACAGAAGTATATGATATTGCAAGTTAACATGCATGTGCCTACATGCGAGAAGAAGCTGTAGGCTGAGGAGAAATACAGAAATGCAATGATCCATCTTCCTGTCTGACTCCCTCTGAACCCGAACAGCAATTCCATCTCCCCTCTTGGCACGTTAACAGCATTATGAGGAACTCTCTGAAAAATGAGGCTAATTTTAGCTGAACTTATTGTTCAGATTGGAAGGTTTCCTCATGCTTTGCACCTCCTGCAAATGTGTTTGTTCTTAATTTGGTTTGAATTTGCAGAGGGATAAATGTTGAGTCAAGAAGATAATTTTATCATTATTATTATTTAGGAAATGGTGCCTTTGGATTTGGTTTTCCAATGACTTCTTTTACTTTAGGCTTTTTAAACCAAATAAGGTGAACATTTAGTTTTTTTTTTTTTTTAAAGTATGCAAGCAAGGTCACGACAGCCAATTTTCTTTTTGTTTTAATTTAGAAAAGCCTGTTGTTTTATGCCGTTTACCTCACGTTACTCTATGGAGACTTTCTTTTAATTTTCTTAAACTGATTCTAATGGAAAACTATTATAATGGAAAAACTATTCATCAGCATGCACAGAGTGCGCCCAAATCATGAAAACCCTTTAAATCACCAACTGAGAAATGCAGTCGCACCGGCGTGATTGTGCTCAGTATACATAGTATGTACTGCAGGAATATTATAGAGTAGTATGTTAGCATGCCCTCTTTTTCCTAGCGCTAATTTAATCCTTTCCAAAAACTCCCACCTAAACTCCCACATTTGTGAGCGTAAGTGCTCAGAAACATGCACACCCAAACACAGAACCACCGAACACATGGGCACCTCCGTGTGAGGTGTGTGGGCATGTGTGTGTGAGAAAATCTGGTTACGCCAGTGCCATGTGAAGACAGCATTGTAATTCTGTTTGAGCTGATAAGACAGAGAGCTCATGAATATTAAATGAGGAATGTTCCCTTAACACTCTCTGCTCTTGTTAACACATTTACATCACACATTCTTCCCTCTCTCTCTCTCTCTTAAATGATAATGTCACTGTCAAATGCAAAAATGTTATCGTGAACTGTCATGTTATTAGCCTCCTAGTATTTCTCACTCACTGTCTCTCTCTCTCTCTTTTTATCATTTTACCCATCTAATTCTGTCCCACTCGAATAATTGGTCCTGTGACAACTTGTGGACCATTTTTAAAATGTTTAACACGTAATAGAGATACAAACTAGTTATTTCCTAATAAGCCAGAGGGTATCCTTTTGAGCCCTTGTTCTGGCATATTGCTCAGGGCTTTGTGAAGAGTGGTATGAAATGTTATGGATAAAAGTCTCCCCTTCTTGTCTGTCACGCTTTTAGGAAAGTGAGAGAGACACTTCCCTCCTTCCGTCAGTTCTTCAGTTCAGCATTCAGCCTCACTCACATCAGTCTGGCGTCTATGAAGATGCCTCCCGACGTGCTGAGGTGAGCCCAGTCGCCGTTTTGGCTTTTTGTGCTGCACTTAACCCTGGCTTGGCTAGTTTAATCTGGCTTTGTTGGTCTCACACCATGACCTAGTTTGTGTTTAGCTGGTTAGCCACGTGGTCTCTTAATCTGATCAATTCACAAGTGATCAAAACCTCTCTAAAGCCAACAAACCAGCTTTTCACATTCTAGGAGTCAAGCTAACCACATTAGACTGGTTTAAGCTGTTTTCAGCTAGATGGCATGATAACCCAGGTCATGTTAAGCCAGGATTTGGTAAAACACACTGTTCTCTACTGAACTTGAATCAATTCATTATCTCTACAATTCAGGTGCTGTATGTGCAAAAACACAAGTTTTTTTTTTTTAATGTTTTTAAGATTTGAAGGGTTTGTTGAACAGAATCAACCGCATTCCCCCCAAAAGGGTCATATTTTAGTAATCAATTTTGGAAAACATGCTTAGTTAAACAGGCCATTTTTATTATTATCATTTGAGGCCGTCACACCCAGCTAAACACCTGATTTTAGCTCTCTTCTGTCAACAGCACCGGCCCACACCAGAGGAGTCGAGCTAATCTCTAAGCTCTTTTCCTCTTAATCCTTTAAGACCTGCGCAGAGCTTTGACGATGTCCATATAGACCTTTTCTGATTTGATTTAGTATAGAGATCAACCATGGAAGCACATAATAGAATGCTTAGTCTCTTCAATGAGGCATGTAATGCTGTCAGTAATGACGACGTCCCTGTGTTTGTTCACTGTCACTTCCACAGGGCTCTGTTCCTTGGGCTTTCATCCAATCCTCACATCACTGACCTACACCTGGACATCAGCGGCTGCGAGGTACTCCATCCCCCCATTGTGCACCTAAATCTGGCTTGAGCTCTTTCTCTCTGTTGGCTCCAGCCTCAATCCTCCAGTCTGTGGTCACTCTTCTGTGTGTACAGATAACTTGGCTACAGATTTAGCCAGACAGAAAACCTTTCAAGGTTTCCTTTTGAGAGTGCAATGTGTGTTTATCTCTGTGGGGTCTCCATTGCTTTATTTTGACCTCACAAAATCATTTTATTCGTTCTCGGTGGAATCATATCATTAACTATTTTAACAGCTGCTTTCCAATCTCTGGACTGTGGATTTGAAAATAATTAAGTGTAGAGCTTTGTATAGAGAAGACCGGGGCTAGTTGTCACACTGTGCAGTACAGTATCTTAGCAACTAGGTTTTTTCCATAAATGCTTAGTCTCTATATCAGTATATTTAGTATATTGGCTTCATATCAGGGATTTATATTTTATATTATTTATTAATTATAATTTATAATGGTATACTTTTTGGGGGTGTTATTTTTTACGTTTGCTGTTTCATAAAGTGTTTTTTATTTAGCCTAATAAACATTTTAATAATAATAAAAAAAGATCTTCAAT
Source organism: Carassius auratus (assembly GCF_003368295.1). Taxonomy (NCBI): domain Eukaryota; kingdom Metazoa; phylum Chordata; class Actinopteri; order Cypriniformes; family Cyprinidae; genus Carassius; species Carassius auratus. Next base: position 18,397,052 of record NC_039244.1, on the reverse strand, counting down.
GCAGTGCAAGTAGCTTTGGATAAAAGCAGCTGCAAAATGCATAAAATGTAAATGATGACAACTTGCCCCACATAGTTTTTTCCTTCAAATTAACGATGTAACTGTTTAGGAGCTTTTTTGTAACATTTCCAGTGATATAGTTTTCTTGATATAACTGTTATAAAGTTCTGGCTGCACTATTATTTAGTATAAGTAAGGAATAATAAACCCTAAATCCTAGTCCAAAAGTGCAGCTTTGTCCAGTATGCACTGTAAAAAGTGATAAATGTGCAAAGCAAAAAAGTAAATACTATAATAAATGGAGAGTATGGAAAGTATTGTAAGTTAACACCTCGCAATTCTGGGTCTATATCTCACAATTCTGATTTGCGAGGGGAAAAAGTCAGAATTGTGAGATAAAAGTCAAAACTGTGTAATTGTAGATACTGTAAAAAGTTGCAATTATCTTTTTTTTTTAGGTTTTTCTATCCCTTGGCTGAAACAAGCATCCATAGTTTAAATATGAAAATGCATAAAATGTATTTATTTGGCAGAAACAACCATGTACTAAGGTTTGTTTTGTCAATTCCCTCTGAATCGAACCTATAACCTTGGTGCTTCTACCACCATGCTCATTCAGGGGAGCTATTGGAAGAATACGAGTGCATGCTAGTATAAATTAAACATGTTAGAGGCTTTGAGTGTTCACTCTCTCTATCTACCCCGTGCCCGTCTTTCCCTATCTCTTTTTCATTCTCTCCATTCGTCTGCCTCTCAGCTCAGGTCTGCTGGAGCAGGGATAATACAGGACCTGTTCCCCAGAGTCTCCTGCATCAGCACACTGGACATCTCAGACAACGGTGAGACATCTGACTGAATAAATGAAAGGAAGCTTTTGTCTGCTCCCATCGACCTTCAGCAAGTCTCTTTCCCCTCAGTTGCTTTTGCTTCAGTCGCTATTGACTCTGCCTGTACCTTTCTGTGTTCATTTCAGGGCTGGATGCTGATCTCTTCTGTGTCATTCCTGCCTTCTCCAGACACCCGTCCCTCAAACACCTGCTGCTGGGCAAGAACTTTAATATCAAGGGCAGGTACTTGTTCCCAGACTGAGAGAGACAAACATCACAGAGCAGACAGTGATATATGTATACATTTATTTGTTTGGCAGAAGCGTGTATCCAAAGTGACTTACAAACAAGCATTTAGACTGCGGGGCCAGGCTGCCTGAAGCAGTTTGAAGATAAGTGCCTTGCTTAAAGGTTCGATACATCTTTATTCTCTGTCGGCAGCATCTGTGGCATGCCGTGAATTACCAAAAAAACTAGAAATGTGTTTACGGTTGTGCACTTACAATGGAAGCCTGGCAGGCAAACGGGTAATGTGAAACTCTTAGTCAAAGCACTTACATGACTTTTACAGTAAAAGTATTATTTGAGCTGTCTAAATGGTCTAAATTGTCAATTTGAAAAGGGACAAGCTTTCTAGGATGGTGGAAATAGATTTTTAACAATATGACACTTTGAAGGCCCACGCACACACACACACACACACGCACACACACACACACACACACACACACACACACACACACACACACACACACACGCACGCACGCACGCACGCACGCACGCACGCACGCACGCACGCACGCACACACACACACACACATATATTAATATTTATTTACACACATTAATATGTATTTACACTACTATTCAAAAGTTCAATGGTCAGTTTAAGAAATAGCAAAGATGCATTAAATTAATCAAAAGTGACAGTAAATAAATTACAAACTATTTTTTACCTTTTCCATAAAACTTTTAAGAAGCAATATTGATAATTTACAATGAAAACATTAATACTAAGAATTTAATATAATTTCAGTCAAAATATGCCAAATTAATTTATTTTATACTAACAAATGACTGTAAAACATTTTGCAGTGATTCATGGTGTTATCTGTGGAATTGTTATTTTTTTTTAAGTTGACTGACATTTTTTGATTTTCAAAATAATTTCTTTGCTTCAAAACAAAGTTTGAAATGTTGGAATTGTCTTGAGGCTGGTTTGTTTGATTCATAGGTCTTTATTGAAAACAAATTTTCTATAAAAATATTTCCAGAATTAAAACAGCTGAAAAAGTGCTGTCACTGTTTTGCTCTATTATGATTATATGCTAATGATGTCATTCCTGTGGATGGAATTTAATTCATGTAAACATTTACATTTATCCATTTGGCAGACACTTACAGTGCATTCAGGCTATACAATTTATTTTGTATTTTTTTATCACTATATCTGTTTCCTGGGAATTGAACCCACAACCTTTTGCGCTGCTAAAGCAATGCTCTACCACTCAAATAAACACTACATTATGAAATCAGTACATTATGGCTGTTGGGTCATGTTTCTACACCTCAAATCATTTTTAATTTGATCAGTTTTTATTAATATTATTAGAAATAATGTTCTGTGATAACCAACAGCATAGAGTAGATAGAGCTTCTGTAGAGTACACAGATTAACAGATATCCACTCTGAGACAGGCAGTTGAGGTAAGCAGGTTGGAAAAATCTGTGAAACCGTCTGCAATCACAAACTGAATGTAGGAGGCTCTCAGGGAGGCAGAGAAGGGACTGGGGAGAGGTGTGTGAAGTCTCATTAATCTTGGAGTTGATGGCGTTTATGCAGTAGGTGTGTGTCTGAGTGTGTGAAAGTCCTGTTATTTCCTGTGCTTGCAGGGTTCTGGATGAGGTTCTGCAGAAACTAGTGCATCTTGTGCAGGAGGAAGAGTGTGTGAGTGTTTCTCAAGCGCATAAACACACATACACATGGACATAACACTTTGTTTCCTGTACGCACTTTACACACGTTCTGAATTCACACACACACACACACAGAGAGAGTACAAAATCAGAGTGTATTTCAGTGATTCATCTGTCTGTCCTTCCTTCACTCTCTCTCCTTTCTTTCTAATCTCTCTCCTTCAGGGCACATAGTCCTCTCACAGCAGATATTGCCTTGCTTGATGAATTATTAAGCACTGTTTTTACAGATCACAGACATTGCAAACTCACACACACACATCTCTCTCTCTCACTCTCTCTCTCGCCACTCCTCTATCCTGACAGACCCTGCAGAGCTTGTCTCTGGCTGACTCCAGGCTGCGTTCGAGGGGCACGGTGCTTGTGAATGCCCTCGGCAGCAACGCCTGCCTGAAGAAGGTGGATTTGAGTGGGAATGGACTCGATGACACAGGAGCAAGGATGCTTAGTAAAGCTCTGCAGATCAACACCACACTTAGGTATTCTGTCATAGGGAGAACAGGTTTACTGTAATATGAATTATAAACAAGATTGTTCAAGATGCTGATTGGTCAATACAGAATCCCATGTACATTATAGTACCGTATTTTTCAGACTATAAGTCGCACCTGAGTATAAGTCGCATTTATTTAGAACCAAGAACCAAGAGAAAACATTACCGTCTACAGCCGCGAGAGGGCGCTCTATGTTTTCAGTGTAGACTACAGGAGCAGTGAGCAACATAGAGCGCCCTCTGGCGGCTGTAGACGGTAATGTTTTCTCTTGGTTCATTTCTCTTGGTTAATGTCAAATTAATTTAGATAAATAAGTCACACCTGACTATAATTTGCAGGACCAGCCAAACTATGAAAAAAAGTGGGACTTATAGTCTGGAAAATACGGTACCTGTAGAAGACACCTATTAGCTTTATAAGTCAAGGACTAGGGCCAGATTTGCTAAATGGTGAATTAGCACAAGACTGCAAAACAATAAAAGCACCGATGGGAGTGGAAGAGGCTGCGGGTGCTAAAATTACAACGTGCAAATTAAAGAGCCAGATTATATCCATTATGATCAACGCAGTACACCAAGAGCAATGCAAATTAGTGTAGGGTCACAAACGAGGGCCGTTTAATAAAGGCGCATAAATAAGTAAATTGCCAACACAAACCTTAGTAAATCATCTTGCATTATTCATTTAAATACTCTCCTCCCAAAGAACGTGCCTAAAAGGGAAGCTCCTACTAATGCATTTGAAGCAAGGACAGTTGCAAAATTAACTGTGTCCATGCCTTTTCAATGCAAAATTTTCACTGCATGTCTTTAGTAAATCGAGTGTTTGTGCTGGCTAAATTTGGCCCTAGATCTTCCAATGATATCCTTGTCCATAGAAAGCTTAGCAAATTTCTGCTAAATTCAGACGTAATTTACAACGTTCTATATCCTGTGCACTTTTAAAAATTAAAAAATATGATGTTAAACATGTCCCTTGGCATTTAAGATTTTATAACACTGTCTTTTTAAGTTTTTATAACCTACTATTCTATCAAATAATATGAAATGGTTCGACTGTTTGTTTCACACATTCCAAAAAAGGGGGATTAAGCATTAGTGCATTGCATAAAAAAATAGAAAAAATACACAATTAATAATAATACCACTGTTTAAAAATTAATAAAAAATAGAAAAATAAGATTGTCATGGTTTGTTTATTTCTTGTAGGAGTGTGACGTGGGATCGGAATAACACAAGTGCTACGGGTTTCCAAGATGTGGCTCGAGCCCTAGAACAGTATGACACACACACACACACACTCTCACATTCATATCATGCGTACTGCTCAATGCACACTCACCCATGTGAGCAGTGACTCACTCATACTGTTACTGGGAAAAAAAGAAGAAGTTCAGTCCATGCCTACATGAAGCTGTCTGTGATTGCACAGTCTTTCATCACCTCTCTAGCCTGCCTGTGATGCACAATTAGAGCATTGTTCCTCTCATCCTCAGAGATCTACACAAACATTATTTAATGTATAAACTTTTTTAGCAGACTTGAACTTGCATTCAGTGAACTGTAGTCATTGCGAGAAAGTTGTTCTCAGTGCAGACTGCTTTGAAAAGAGTTGAAAGAAACTACTCTGTTAAAAGTTAAATAGAATGAAAACAAGAAAAACAACTTGTTTCTGTGACACAAATAGATGGTGTGTAACAGTTCCCAGCTTCCTGGAGCTTGTTCCTCTCTTTTGTGTTGCAATGTTTGGGGGAAACTTTTATCCTGCTTCTCAATAGCCTTCTGCTCTCTCCTCAGTAACTTCACTCTGCAGTTCATGCCTGTCCCGCTCAGTGATGTTACACAAGCATACCGTAGCGCCCCCGAAAGGACAGAACAGGCACTAACCAAGGTAAGAATGAAGAGAGAGAGAGAGAGCTTTCCTATCTTCTTCCTATCTTATCTATCCTCTCTGGAATGCTTTATTCTGATTGGTCAGTCACAAAATGTATCAGTCAAATTTTTTCATAATTACATCCCCCCACCCTTAAATATTAAGCCGATCAATATTAGTTTTGAGTGAGCTTAGTCCCCACAATCATGAATACTTGGTTACATCCTATAGGGGACCTATTTATTTCATAAGGACAAGCTTAATCTGTTTTTCCATAATATGACCCCTTTAAATATCCATAAATCTGTGTGTCCGGCTGTTTTGAGATTAACAGTCCCAAGGCAGTGAAATGTTTATGCACATGTTTAATGAGTCTAGAGATGTGAACATTTTACAAGGTCATCACTGAGAGAGGGACACAGCAGATAATAAATGTATCTCTCATTAAGTCGCAACATAATTACAATAATTTCCACATGACTGCATAGCTTATCTGAGCATCAGTGTTCCTTTCTTTGTCATTAATGAATATTCTCTCTCTCTCGCTCTGTCTCTGTTTTTCTCTCAGATCCAGCGAGCTTTGTTAAGGAATAACCAGACTCAGCGTTTCTCTCAGAAACAGGCGCTTCGGTTGCATCAGGGCCTGGTCACTAGCACCGCAGAACAGGTAAAGACCACTTCATATTCATATTCTACTTCTAATGCAAATCCAACTCATTGACTCACACTTCTAGTATGTGATAATGTTGGTGAGGGGTTCTATTTCAGCTCTGCCAGTTCGGATTAATTGAGCTTAATTGGTGGCTAAATCGTATTTCTATGCATTTCCTGTAAAATGTGGTTTTAAATGGATTCAACTAACACCATGAAGTGTCAGAGACATATTCCCAGGTCAAATGGCACTCTGGGGGTTTTTGTGGAAGCAGAATTACATAATTATGCCATTTAAATTCTCTATATCACTTTAAAGTTGTAGTTTCAGTGCCTCTAAGAGGTTTGAAATTATCTAAAAAGTGTTCCTGAACACTTACCCTATCTACAATTGTTAGGTTTAATATGTGTTAACATTTAAAAATTTGGGGAAAGTAAGATTTTTTTTAAATCACTTAATACTTTTATTTGGCACGGACAAAATGTATTTATATTACAATTAAAAAAATTTTTTTCTATTCATAAAAAAGTCCTGAAAGAATGTATCACAGTTTCCACAAAATATTAAGCAGCACAAATGACACAAATTTTCAACACTGATAATAATAAGATTTTTTTTCTTATGTGACACTTATGAGGATCATGTGACACTGAAGACTGGAATAATAACTGTTGAAAATGAAAATAGAAAAAAAAATTATGAACTTGTGAGTGATTTCTTTCAGAACACATTTAAAAAATATTACAGAGAAGTGTACCTGAAGAGAAGAATTCTATCATTTAGCATTCCCATGCATCTAAATTGCAGTTAGAACACAGAGTGTTCGTGTTTACATTCTTTGGATGGTTAACCTGTGAATAGATTGCTTGTATTGCTCTCTACACAAACTGGTATAAGAGCAAGTTTCCACCTTAAAAAAAATGGCATGCATGCGTTGTGTTTGTGAGAGAGCTTCTCATTCTCATGCTAATGTAAACTCTGGCTGATCTTACAGTGTATTGTTGAATCAAACTCACACAGAGATCTCACTCTCTCTTCCCTCTTTGTTGCTCTCGCTTGCTTGCTTTCTCTGTCTGCCACCTTCTTTCTCTCTGTCTCTTTCTTTCTGTCCCACTGCTGTCCCAGGTGATGGAGCGTCTGTGTGTGCGCGTGCAGCAGCAGGTGTGTGTGTTGAGAGGAACCAGTGAAGGAGAAGAGCTACAGGCTGCCAGGCAGGTCCTCAAGGAGGCCAGGAACTCTCGAGCTGTGAGTGTGTTTGTCTATTTCCCTGTCAAACGCACAACCTCTTTTATTTATTTTTTATTGTGACTGTTCTCCACACAGCAGAAGTCATCAAACCTACGGAAACACAAATAGAATTTTTATTCAGCAAGGGTGCATTAAATTGATTAAAAAGGAAAGACATTTATTTTGCTTAACATATGCTTTTTAATATACAGTGCAGATGGCTACATGGAATATTCAATCAGGTTTTATTTATGTGCTGTGATATTCGAGTGACTCGGTTATTGATTTCGAGTGTTTTCTGTTTATTCATTTAAGAAACTTTCAAGCTCCACTACTAACGTTTTTATGAGCGAACATTAAAGGTTAAAGACAAATCACCTGCATGTGTTTTATGTAACAGAATCCTAATAGTGGTCAGTGAGAGATCATGACTGGCGTGTGAATTATGTCTGCATTGTCCTCTAGCTGTACCCCTCGCTGTGTGAGCTGGCCCACGTGCTGTCAGTGGACGGTCCGGTGAGACAGAGGCTGGACTCTCTAGCTGGAGAACTCGCCAAAGCAGCTGATAAAGAGCTACAGGTGCTTCAGCCTGATCTGTATCTGCTTTCTTGTTCTGATGGACTTGAAAGGAATGATGGATGACTGGTGGTTGCTTTGTGCAGGTCATTGTGGACTCCATGGTGTCTCTGTGCCGGGAGCTGTGTCCGCTTTCTTGTGCCGCGGCGGAGTGTCTTTCTCCTCCCCTCTCCTCCATCTCCGAGCGAGTGTCCATCCCTCGTTCGTCCATCCGCACTGCTCTGATGGAGAGAGCAGCTCAGGACATCAACAGAGCTCTGGAGTAAGAAAAGGAGGGTGTTGAGTTGTTGATGTTTCTGAAATGAATACTTTTGAGATAAGTCAGTTCAGTCGGCGGTCATCTTTATGATGCCCCAGGCAGCAGCTTTCGAAACAGCTGTCGACTTGAATGAGTAAAGACAGAAATCTCCAAAACAGTTTTGCGTGCTTAGTGTAATCTGTGGAGGAGCTTGCCTTTTTGGTATATTGGTGTAAACTGGATAAAGTATGTACCGTATTTTCCGGACTATAAGTCGCACTTTTTTCATAGTTTGGCTGGTCCTGCAACTTATAGTCAGGTGCGACTTATTTATCAAAATTAATTTGACATGAACCCGAGAGAAATGAACCAAGAGAAAACATTACCGTTTCCAGCCGCCAGAGGGCGCTCTATGCTGCTCAGTGCTCCTGTAGTCTACACTGAAGACACAGAGCGCCCTCTGGCGGCTGTAGACGGTAATGTTTTCTCTTGGTTCAAAATAATTTTTTTTTTTATTTTCCCTTTTTGGTTCACTTTACTTTCGATAGTCCATTTTAAACATTACATTATTATTAGGTTAGGGTTAGTTGAATAAATCGATATTATTTATTTTATTTTTAAGTTCAATTTAGTTTAAATCCTTCGAAGTCCCCTTGATTTAGATTCTTTCTTGATATTGATTCACCTTGTATCATGGGTGAATCTAAATTTTTGTCCTAACTAATGATCTGTGTGATGCACCAGAGCCTTAATGGATAGACAAACCTACTTCTCCACTGTATTGACACTTGGAACTCCCGGCATGGTTTTAACATGCTCTCTGTGTTTTTTTTTTTTTTTCACTCTTTCACTCTTAGGGAGGTCAAGCTGTCTGTGGTCTCATATCTCACTAACTCCATTGTGGACCAGATCCTACAGGAGCTTTATGCCACTCACAAAACCCTGGTACTACAAACGAATTTCTCTCTCCATTCGTCTGTTCGTTCTGAACCCGTGCACAAGCATCGCTCTTCCTCACGCATCTGTTCGTCATCACAGCTCCGGCAGGTTTCACAGATGAGACGGGTGGAAGATGGGGGAACAGCCAGGCGCACACACAGACATGCTGACTTACTAGATGTTGTGGAGGATGACTTTGGCATCAGCATAGTGAGTGTGTTACGTGAATCACTCACAACTGACTCATTTGTGTGTTTGGTGGTATTCACAGTATCTGTCATCTCTTGTAACTCAGCTGTTTTGTCATCTGCTCAGTTCTCAGTCACTTCTATTGTTCTGCACACAGGACACAATTGCCATTAAAAAACGCAGCTCCAGGACACGACGCATTCGTCCCGTGTCCAACAGACTCAGTGAGTCGCATGCACGTTATGTGGGATGAAACCAGGACTATCATTCATTTTTTATTTTAACACTCATTCAAGTGCTTTCGTTTTCATTTCTAAAACTTATTTAACATGTATTAAGTATGCCATTTTAGCGTGTTAATTTAGTGTTTAATTTAAAAATTAATAGTAAAAATACAAATGTGTTTAAAAATTGCATACACTTAATTGTGCTCCATGACAATTTTAACAATTAACTGAATAGTTCACTCAAAAATGTAAATTGTAGATGAGATTGTTTCTTTAGAATTTTTTTATTTTTATTTTATTTAGCATTACATCACTCGCTCCCCGATGGATCCTCTGCATTAATGAGTGCCGTCAGAATGAGAGTTCAAACAGCTGATTAAAACACTTTTATCATTTTAACTTGAAACTGTCACTCCTGATCAAAATATGCGTCCATAATCCATAATAACGCTTCTTCCAGTGAAAAAGCCCATCTCTGCTTTTGCTTGTGAATGGTGCTTGATCTGTGCATATTTCTCCTCTGATTCAGATGAGACGACCTTTTCACTGGAGAAAGGAATATTATGGATAGCCGGAAACAATGGTTTGAAGTTAAAAAGCATCTTAATGATGGATTTGTTTATAACAAATGTGGATTATAAATTAGTTACTAACTTTATTTGTGGAGTACTATGATGTTTTTATCACCTGTTTGGCCTCTCATTCTGATGGCACCCATTCACTGCAGAGGATATTTGGTGAGAAAAAGATGTAATTAAATTTTTTTAATCCATTCTCATTTTGGATGGCCTGAGGATGTATACATTTTTAACTTTTTTTTTTTTTTTTTGAGTGAACATCTCCTTTATAAATAGCACTAATAAATAAATCAAACACTATATTGACTTTATTTTTGTCTATTCTGTGCTTTTATCTGCCACATTAATGTCTTTTGCTAATAATTTCTCAGATGTAGTGCATATGACTATTTGTCAAGCAGAATATCATGTAAATAATTTGATGTGATTCACTCTCCTTCAGGTCTAGGAGACGACCCCAACTCTTCACCTTTAGTGTCCACTCCTCAGACATCTGCTCCCCTTTCACGCTCAGCATCATGGGAAGGTCTGTCCACCCTGCCAACACAAGGCTCACCTCTGCGTCATGTGACCCATGGCAGACCACGCCCACCACGAAGGCACAGGACTCCTCACGCTCCTTTTGAGACAGTGAGAACCAGCACCATTTCCAGTACTGCCACACCAATACAACCTTTATATAGCATTTTAAAATAAAAAAACAAGGTCACAAAATGACTTCGGCTGTTTCAGGCTTTGCCTCAAGTCTTATATTAGTCACATATTCTTCATATATTTATCGTCAGTAAATATTTATTGTCTTCAATTCAGGTTAATAGATTCACTTTGCAATAAGTCTTATACTGGAGCCTTGGTGTATCCCATCAAACTGAATTCTCTTATTTTACCTGTAATTAAATCTGCTGCAGAAATAGTCATGTTTAAATTTGCAGAGGCATATCATGTTGTCGTTGAATCGCTTGTATCCCCTGCAGTCTCCTTGTAGCTTCTATTATTCATTTGACTAGCAAACGAAGCAGTTTTGGATTCTTAAAGAGAGAAAATGCACACACACTCACAAACTTTTAATCATGTTTTCTTTTTTAAAAAGTAGCTGAATCTATTTCTCTTCATCCTCTTCCTAGAATCACTCAGTAATGTATCGCATGCAGCACTATTTTATGATTCTAACTATATAACTGCAAGTACACACTACCATATATTGGAAGTTCAAAACAAAATATTCCAATGTATGCAGTGTATACAAAAATACGCAAATATATAAGTTGATTGAGACCAGTTAGGATTTTTGTGAGAGTGGGCAGTCACTGTGTTTTCCCATGATTCTCGTTTCCCTGGTAACAGCAACATCTCTGATTTGCTTCGGGATTGATGGTAGTGTGATATTTCTTTGGGAATTCTGCAATCAAACACAATTTGTTGTAAATGAAGTCAAAATTGCACTGATTTATGGATCCTACATGAGGTATTCTTTTAAAAAAAAATAATCGACAGCTATTCAAGATGTTAACAAGAGAAGAAGGGGGGTGATTTTAATCACGTTCTCTTGTTAGCGTGATTGTTCTCAGGAATCTGTCTGAACACAAGGCACAGATGTTTTCTGCAGGGTCTCCAGAATTAAAGCATCAAACATTAAAGACTGGCCCCTTTTCAATCACTTCTGATCAGTCTGCCTGCAAGCTGTGTCTTTGTAATGTCTCTAGATCAAATTATTGCATGAACAAATCACAGATGGTAAGATACAGTACCATGACAGCATCATCCACTAACAAAAATTTAGAGAGATGTTCTACTCCATCCCCAGTTCTCAGTAGCACACATCATCATAATCATCACTATTTCTCTTGTCGTCCTGTAGCACTGCTCGGAGAATGGTGGAGTATCTGTATTGGAAGATGGACTGCCTGACTTCTACACCAAGAGAGTTTTACCAGACAGGTGCTTCCGTAATGAACTCTAACAATGAGGGTGTCACATTTGCTCACTTTTTAAAGGTTGAAGGCAGATGGGCATGCTAAAAATGTGGACGTTATCTTATCTCTGACACCCTGACATTCTGTCCTGCAGTCAGCTGTCATCCCACCATCACGCTCAGGCTCTGAGGAGGAAGAAAAGACGCAGTGTGTTGTCAATTTTTTCTGGATTCAGAAAGAACCGAAACTCGACCATATCATATCAGGAGTCCGACCCAACAGGAAGGGACGGGGCCTGTGGGGAGGAATGCCGCACCAAGTGAGTCATTCGTATTGTAATATAAAATTATTTATAGTACACTACTGTCCAAAATGTTATTACATTTTACTTTGACTGCAGTCTTCAGTGTCACATGATCCTTCAGAAATGTTTCTAATTTACTGATTTCATGCACAAGAAACATTTCTTATTATTATCAATGTTGAAAATAGTTGTGTTGCTTAATATTCATGTAAAAACCATGATAATTTTTTTCTTTAATGAATAGAAAGTTCAAAAGAATAGCATTTATTTGAATTAGAAATTGTCATGCAAAATTATAAATGTGTTTACTGTCACTTTAGATCAATTTAATGTGTCTTTGCTAAATAAAAGTATTCATTAGAAATTTTTTTTATTATTGACACCAGACTTTTGAATTGTAGTTTGTACTGTATATAATAAACAATTATATAAATTGTATGACATCAATAAATCGGACAACATAAATCAAACTCTTAATTCTATTTTTCTTTTATCTGATGCTCCCTCAGTATCGCCACTGAGAATGTGTACTCCTTGATTCAACACCCAAAGGATCGTGGGAGGTTAGACCTAGGCACTGAAGGCACTAATGGGAGGCTGATAGGGCCGAGTGTTCAGAGGAGCCCTCTGCTCTCAGGACGGCCCTTTCAGGGTATACCCCTGCCGGGAATGCTGGGAATTAGCCCCCCTTGCTTCTCACAGAGACAGGTAAAGTTCAGCACATTACATCATTTAAAATCCAGTTCAATTCTTGAATACCGGTTGAATTTGAATTGAAATTGCAAACAGGATCCAGAATTCTAATTTGTAGAATTAAAATAAATTAATAATAATCTTTTCATGCCTGTGGTTGTTTTAATATTTTAATTATATATATATATATATATATATATATATATATATATATATATATATATAAAAGAAAAAAAGAAAACAAGAAAAAGACATGAGCAGCAAAATGATGTATTATTTCTGACTAGTCAGAAAACTTTTGTGTATCTGTTGAATTTCTTTTAATTACAATTCAGTAAATTCCTCTGCTTGCCATTCAAATTCCAATTCGACATTCCATGTTCAGTTTCCACGTCAGTTCACATTCTACATCACAAGTTGAAGCAAAGCCAAAGCAAACTGAATTTAGGCCAATGCTGGTACACAGACTATGTGATATTTATTTATTCATTCACAGAATGGTGCAGGTAGTGTTGAGAACAGACATAGGAAGGAATTGTTTTCAAACGTGTGTAATACTATTTTACCATCACTTGTCTTTGATCGATTCGAAAATAAATTAAATAGGAATTTAATGAGCAAAATAACGTTTACCATAATCTCTGTCTCTGTTCCCTGCAGTCACCTGATTACAGTGAGGTGTTCGGCTCAACAGAAGAGATTGGATACGGAGAGCATGAGATGGAACGGCATTCAGATATCGTTGCTAAAAGGCACACACCATCTATAGACAGACAGTCAGAATCAGGAAGACAGGAATCACAGTCAGACAGCCAGAAAAAGACAAACAGTATAACAGATCCTCAGCTGCTGGAAAACATAAAAAGACCCGAGCCGCCACCTCAGAGCACCAAGCCGAGCTTGGCTAAGACACGGCAGCGCCATCTGGAGGAGAGCTCTGGTACTGCATATCCTGTCATTAGTTGTCATATGCCATTCATTTTAGTGAATCATTCATATCTGACAACTAGTTCTAATAAGCATTTTACACTATATAACTTTTTTTTAAAAAAATAAACAGTATGAACAGTCATAGTCATTATATGTTGTCTTTCGAAAAATCAGCTGAAGATTCTGGAGAACTGAGGGAGAAGGATGAGGAAAAAGAAGACAGGAGATGTGAAGAAGACCAAAAACCAGAAGGACAGACTCCACCCATTCCTGAAAAGGTGTTTTGGTCATGGTGTCTTTGTATTTGTGACTTAAAATGTCAATGCTTGTGAGTGGGAGTGTGTCTTTATTCTTGTAGAAACATGTTATCATTGAAATAGCTTCTGATTATAGAATTCTTTTCAGCCATGCTATTATTCACCTCACACGTCTCCCATTGGCTCCTCGCCACAAGACGTGGCCAATGAGAATCAGCCACCAGCTGCTCCGCCCTCCTCTGCTAAGCCTGTGTTTCATTCTGCTTCAGTAGATTCTGCATTGCTTCAAGGTAATTCAGAAAACACTTATGTTATAATGCGATACTGGCAGTGGCATTTAATGCTTCATAAACTTTTTGAAGATTTTCTAATGCATTTTAATAATCATATATACTTTGTAAGTATATATATATATATATATATATATATATATATATATATATATATATATATATATACGTGTGTGTGTGTACAAAATAAGAAAAATCCTTTCACAGCATTGGATTTTCACTTTTTTGTGTCTTCCAAGTTTAATAATCCCTGAGGTAGAGAATATATGATGTTTGTTTTGGCTCAGGTGATGAATTCAAAAGCAGCCCTGTGGGTCCCATGAAACCATATCGAAACAGGAAAGCAAACTCGTGTGACACAGGTACAAACTTCAAATCCATTTTGAACTCATCAACTCATCCTTACTTGTGTGATCCCATCCCTCCCTCTGTGTGCCCCCTGTATTCATCCCCTAGGAATGGAGCAGGATGCCCGCTGTGATCTGGAAAGATCCTCAGATCGTAACCCCCCTGTGAAAAAACCTAGACTCCCTCCGAACCTAAATAAGTCCTTGGATTTCCCTGGTACTGTGCTGATTTGTGTGTGTATGTGCTGCTTGGAAGCATCCAGCAGTTTTATTTATAGCCTGACTGGAAAGTGCTCCAGTAATTAGAAATCTTTCCAGTATTACATGTGAATGTGTGCGAGCATGCACCTGTCCATGTTTGTGTGTCCACAGACAGATGGCTCAGAGTTGACCTTTGTCAAAGCCAGATTAGTAAACAGGTAACGCAAGCAGGCCATCATTCACTTTCTTTTCTCTCTCTCTCTATTCCTCTGTTTATCTCTGCAGGTCATCAGAGTTCGGAGCCAAGCAATGCTGAAGCGTCATGACACCCATTGGAGCCAAAGCTCTGTGAAAACTGAGGGTCTTTTTGATGCTGAGAGGAGAGAGAGGGAGAGATATGATCAGATTAATCTGCAGCTTGATGAATTCATAAAGACTCTAGTTTTCTTTAGCATATTCTTGCTCACTCAAGTGAGTAGTTTTGCATCCCCTCCTGCTTTTACTTAACCATCATTCTCAACCTTATGCACTTAACTACGATTCCTTTATTTCACTCTCTCTCTCCGTCTCTCTCCCTCCGAGTCTTCTGACAATCTTTGACATAAAGGAACTTTTTGCTACAGTATTTATCTTTAAAACCATAGAATGATATTTTGTAAAGTATAATATATAAACAGAACCAATATTTGCACTAATCATTGCTTGAATTCTCGTTCAGTTCAGTGGATGTACCTCCCTCTTATGTCCGGCGTTATCCACGTGAAGTTTTGTAGTGTGCGACTTACTTATTCTTATCATCTTCTGTCTACTCGATCAATATCATTAGCAGTATTACTGTTGTCTCAATCAGGCATTGTTTATGCAACTGGAGAAATGTTTAAGAGTTTGCTGGCCCTAAATGAGCTTTATTTTCTACTAAATGTGATTGACTGAATAAAAGCTGAATATTACAGTTACTGTTGTTCTTTTTTTACTCGGTGACTAGCCTTTCCTAGACAGATAATAATACCATGACGCTTTACTACTATATTATTGAATATTTACCAAATTGCATGTTTACATAACACTACAAGATTTCAAGAGTATCATGTTACCAAAAACAAAAACATTGTATTAACAGGTTAACGTCAAAAACATTAAAAAAAACACTAAATTTGTATTTTAAAGCTGCAGTATGTAACTTTTGTAAAAAAAAAAATATTTTTTACATATTTGTTAAACCTGTCATTATGTCCTGACAGTAGAATATGAGACAGATAATCTGTGAAAAAATCAAGCTCCTCTGGCTCCTCCCAGTGGTCCTATTGCCATTTGCAGAAACTCTATCGCTCCCGGTAAGAAACAACCAATCAGAGCTGCGGTCCGTAACTTTGTTTGTGTTCAAAATGTAGAAAAATTTATATAATAAGCGAGTACACCATGAATCCATTTTCCAAACCGTGTTTTTAGCTTGTCCTGAATCACTAGGGTGCACCTATAATATGTGTTTACATTTGGACTATTTTAGATTGCTTCGGGTGTACCGCGGCGGAGTAACCCAGTACCTTTGTGGTTCTTCATAGACATAAACAGAGAGAAGTAGTTCCGGCTACGATGTTCTTCCGCAAGACGCAAGCAGTTCTGTTTATTAACCGCTAGAGCGTCAAAAATTATCATCCAGTGTTGCATGATCCTTCAGAAATAACATGGTATTAGCATAGTACATCACAAGGTAATATCATGGTGCGTTTTGGAATATATTTTTGAAACGGGGAATCTGACTAAAATCATCTTTATGGATAGACTGTCATTGCAAAGGTAATTTAAGAAAAAATATGATTAACAGTATGTGGATCAATTACTAGCAGCTTAATAATTATACTGTTTGGCATCTCAAAGCAGTATTTTCAGTCAAATGAAGGTAAAACAGAAATGGAAACCAGATGCCACTTCTCATACCGGGTTTCTTGTTGCATTTAATGACACAGGAGGGCAGTAGAAGCCCAAAGCAAGCAAGCAAGCTTCTCCTTGCAATGGAAGAGTAATTCTCAAACAGAGATTAAGATTTTTTCGCCTGTGACTGCTGCTTAAATGTCTGCGAGAAACTGTCTCTAAAGAAGAATGGTCTATTTATTTCGCCTTATCACATCATGAGGCTCTTTATTTCACTAAATTACCTCTTTGAAGTTAGAAATCACTATCTATTTCAGTATTAATATTTTCTTCTCTCTGGAATACTTGATTCTTGTTGGTCAGTTGTTGCATTCTATGGTCAAATGTTTTTATATAATGAGATCTAAACTGTATATTTGACCATTGTCCTAGGCAAATTTTAATCTACTTTATTTATTTTTTATTTTTTACCGTGTGTCCTCACATTAGCAAATCATTTCAACTGAGATGATTAATTCATGTGCATTTATTATACTATTCGGTAAATAGCTGTTTATCGAACTGGATAATGTACAACTTGTCAGACATTCATTGAAATGTCTGAGTTCATATTTAAATATCAGACTTCTGAATGCAGACTGTGAAAATTCAAGGAAATCCAAGCACAGTTTGAGGTATTGTTGAGGTCACTTAAACTCTACAGGCAACACGTGAGATTTCAAGGATCTTTTCCTTTTGAAAACATCTAAGTAGCAGGAACTAAGTAGCAGAACTCTGAATTTGCTGTCAAGGAGAGATGGAGATCTCATTTATGCTTTATTTCTAACAGGCAGGCACTGGAGCTTGATAATCTTTTTTTTTTTTTTTTATGAAAAGTCTCAGATTGCCCATTGTATTGATGCATTATTATATGGATTGGT
Source organism: Carassius auratus (assembly GCF_003368295.1). NCBI lineage: Eukaryota > Metazoa > Chordata > Actinopteri > Cypriniformes > Cyprinidae > Carassius > Carassius auratus. The sequence goes on along the minus strand of NC_039244.1, from coordinate 18,379,529 downwards.
TCTAAGCAATGACAACATACTACATTTATAATAAAAGACCAGATCAGTTGCTTAAAGAGGGATGCTCTATTAACTGGGTGTTGCATGAAAATGCCAGGGTAATACAATCAATCTGCAATCTGTCTAATATTTAAAATGTAAGAGCAAGAATAATAATTACATAAATATGTCTTACATGCATTAGCAGCGCACACACGTTCACACAATCATTCCAAGTCACAGGGGATTGTAAGAATATACATAAATCATTTAATTAATGGCCTCTCTAACACACACAAAAGCACCTACACGTACTCACACCAGCAGTGGGGGAAGCTGTAAATGAAGTGATGTTAAAGGCAGCTGCATGAACGATGTGATTCAATTAGGGAACAAAGGACTGTGTGTGGACCAAATATACAAATGTATTATCTGTTAATCACATTCATTAAAGCATAACACAACACACTGTGGTGGTAAGCAAGAACACGATGCACCATAATTTTTATATTCAATATGCATATTTTTACTACTAAAACCCTTGTTGTATATATGTATATAAAAAAAGAAAACCCAGCTAGTTTGATTATAACTGCACATGTAAACATACTTAGTATCAGATTTCATTAAGATTACCATAGAGAAATATATCATGTCATGTTAACTGTATAGTAAACATGTTAAATAAAGCCGTCACTCCAGAGTATTAAGTATGCCAACAAATCAAGGTACTGCTGTGAAAATGCACAATATACACACGAAAATCAAATAGTTGGAAATGATTTTTCATAACTTTGACACACTCTGACACACACTCAAGTGGTTCAAACCGAACAGTGAAAATAGTGAGTAACTCAAGCAGATGGCTGCAATCACAAGTAACCAGGACACACCGGAAGATCAGCTTTTACAAAAACTTTCCCAACATATCATGAAACTTTACCGACTTATCACATATTTTTCCAGTTTCACTTCATAATTATTAGTCTGTCAGAGTGTGTAGGAGAAAGTGTTCATATTCTTCAGTTTTTGTGTTTGTGTGTGTGGTGTTTTGGTGTTAGGAGGAGGCCAAGGAGCATCATGAAGTATTTATAGATGTAAATTAGCTCCCTGTTTCACTCTCTCGGCCCTTTCAACGCAGCCTCATAATTGGTTTCTTTCCACTGAAAGTCTCCTTAACAGCACATGAATCCTGTTATATCTTAATGAGGAAGATTAGAATTTCAGGGGTGTGTGTGTGCATGAGGATGAATAAAGTGAGTCAGATGTGGGTACAGGTGTGTCCCCCTTCTTCTGTTCTCTCATGTGTTCGTGTGTGGAGGGTTGGACTGTGTGTGTCAAGGGGGTGGCTGCATTAGGGGATGCTGTGCCTCAGAGCAGATGAGCAGAAGTGAGCCCACAGACTGCCAGACTGATGCCTGATCAAGTAACTTTTTCTTTCTCTCCAGTGTTCAGTGCTGTGTGTCCTCTCTCTTCTCCTGTGCCTTTGTCAGCCCTTTTCCTATCTGCTTTCATACTGTAGCTTGTGTATTGACTTTTTGACAAGGTCAATTAAATTTAGATCGCTAAGTGTATTATCACAAAAATTTTCCTCATTTATTTTTACTGAGGTGTGTGATAAGTTAGTAACATTTCTTTTTCATTTGTGTTTATGTGTGTGGGTCATGTATTACGTATGGATTGCATATTGTCATTTCTATTTTTCTCCACCTTTCTATTTTTTTCTTTTCTATCCCAGAGATTGGCTGGTTTCTACACAATCCGTCATGCCTGCCATTGTAAACCTGCTCTTCAACACGGTCTCCACCAACACCACCATCTCTTTTTCTCTGGTGCTGCCTCTAGTCAGCGTCCTCTCCCTGCTGGTAGGGGTCGGAGGTCACCTGCTCATGTGGTTGGTGTTGATGCGTAACCCACGGCGTCGTTCAAAGCCCAGCTCGGTCCTCCTTTTGAACCTGAGCTTTGCCGATCTGTGTGCTCTACTCACCCTGCCCTGTGTGCTTCTGAGCGCTAGCTCTCAGAACTGGCAGCTGGGAGGAGGCGTTTGTGTGTTGTTGAGCTTCATGACCTCCCTCACCGCTGGAGTGGACATCTTCAGCCTGGCTGCCCTCTCGGTGCTGCGTTATCGAATAGTGGCTCCATCGACACGGCCCCCAGCCACCCCTGCTCAAGTGTGAGTATCTAAAGGAGCTATAGAAAGACCTTTGTAAAAATGGGAAAAACATATATATTTGTGAAAGAAATGGATAAATCTTTTATATATTTTATGTTTCTCGTTAGATAAAAACTATGGGAAGTATCATGCTACGGAGACGAATAAAAAAATGTTTCTTTGAAATACCTGGGGAATAACTAGCCTGGTACATTATTATTGTATTGACCTAAGCACCTTGAACACCTACAGATCAGATTCTGGATTCTCATATTCTCATATATACGCCTATTTCTTTAAAATATTCCATCACTGGATAATTGGATGTGATTCAGTAACCACTCTCTGGGTAGCATTTCCCAAAAGCATCATAGACATAACTAGATCATAAAGACCATTGGTGCTGATGGTTTCTATGATCTAACATGATGCTTATGAGTTGATACTTTTAGTGGATTAAAAACAGCATAAGTCACAAATAAATAACTCGCACTAGCCAGTCCAAACAGATACCAGAAGTTATATTTGATTCAGTGTGATGGATTCTTCACTGAATGAACTCACTGAATCAGCCACTGCTGCGTTTCTAATGCTGTAGCTGTATAAATGTAATAATAAAAAATAAATGTTACTCTCATTTACAAAAACTTGTATTACAATGAGTTTGAACATGTATCATGATGATTTTACCATGGTAATATAACAAATAGCACTGGAATACCATTTAAACGCTATGGCATACCTTTTTAATTCTGCTTAAATTAAAACTTTAACCGTGGTATTATCAGATGGTAATACTATGATACTGTGAAATGGAACTGAAATTCATGTATATGTGCATATCCAAGAATTGCATAGTTATCATGAATACCATGGTGTTTACACATTTTAAATACCACGGTAGTACGTTTTTCGAACTAATTCACATTACATTTATGCATTTAGCAGACACTTTTATCCAAAGCAAGTTACAGTGCATTCAGGCCATACATTTGTTTTTTGTTTGTTTTACCAGTATGTGTGCTCCCTGGGAATTGAACCCACAACCTTTTGCACTGCTAATGCAATGCTCTACCACTGAGCCACAGGAACATACCATTATCTCAAAGTACTATGGTAAATATTTAATTTTCTGTATCTGTTTATCTGTTTGGCCCACAGAGCTGGCACAGTTGCTGTTATCTGGCTGGTTTCCATCGCTATGGCCCTACCTAAAGTCACATACATCCAGTTTGACAGTGGCTGCACGTGGTCGGTGGGCCGTGGTTACTGGCTGGGCTTCCTTGTTCCAGCATTTCTGGTGTATTATGTGGCTCCTCTACTCTGCATTGCCCTGCATTGTGGGCTCATCATCACACACCTGTACCGCTGCCGAGGCACTTTAGCCGCAGACCACCGCAATAAAAAAGCCACGGCCCTTCTTATCGGCTCCACGCTGGTGTTCGCCATCAGCTGGCTGCCTTATTACGTGCTGGAGTTTGTCAATGTTTTATCCCCATCCCTTAATTCCGTCAGCTCATCCACAAGCCCCGCCTCCAGCTCCTCGGCCCCACTGCCGGCGTCAAGTACGGAGGTGTCCCTGCTGTGGGAGGTGACCTCGCTGTCTGCCATTCTTCTGATTTGTCTGGCACCTTGCTGGAACCCGCCACTCTACTTTCTGCTATCTAAGCCAGCCCTGAAGCAACTGAGAGGGCTGCTATCCATCATGCACCAACACTGGAGAGCTGCTACCCTCGTACAGCACATACAGTAGTGCCAAAACACGCTCCCACTCAACCCCACTCACAGCCTGGGTCCCAACACGTTCCTCAGCAGATACTAGCAGCGACGCATGCACAATCAGAATGCACACTCAGATCCACATGGTAAGGTAAAGCACATACCTGCTTCACAGAAAAGCACACCCACATGCAGGCACAAAGTACACATATGCCACACACACACTATGACAGGTATTTTCTGCCAGAGCATTCAGCAATTCTGGCTGAGATTGTGAGTTGCTTAGTAACACTACAGAGAGGAACAGAAACATAAGACCATGGACCTCTGCATTTATGGCTCAGCATCACATTTTACAATGTTCCAGCATGCCAGCTGCTCTTTGCCTCGCTTAAAATCTCTCGCTCACACTAAAAATGTATCATGGCAGATTTTTATCACCAACTCGGTCGCACTCGCACACATTAGCGTGTTCTCGACGACATATGTGTTAATTTTGAATTCGCTTGTTTCTGATCGCTTGTGCGGTGAGTAATAGATTAGATTTGTGTGGGCTGATACTGTATGTCAAATAGATCATCTATAAAGGCTTAATGTAGTGCATTTGAGTCTCGCTTGCTGATCATTGGTGTAATGAATCATCGATATGTGCTATAAAGAGTTTTCTGAAAGTTATTGTCAGCCTTATGTAAAATGCAATGCACTGTGATTTCAGAAATGGGAAAAGTATATAAATATTTCCCATTAATGAAAGAGGCATGGCTGAGAGAACTCGGCAGCTCTCAGAACTGTCACCTGAGGATGAGTCACCCTATTTCACTATATTTTTTTCATTCTGTGATAATATCGCCAGTATAATAAAATGTGGATCTGAATTGATCTGCCACCATTTCTCCTTGATTTTCCATTGCCCATACTCCTCCCTCCTTATCAGCTCATCTTGTTTGCCTGATCTGAACTGAGAAAAGGCATAAAAGAAAAAAAGAATACAGTATACAGAGTAAAAAAAAGTACAGAGATGAAGACAGATGCTAATACCGTGGTAGTTTGATAAACTGAAACCATTATATATATATATATATATATATATATATATATATATATATATATATATATATATATATATATATATATATATATATATATATATATATATAATGTCCTGGCTCTTCACAGCTTTATAATGGCAGTGAATGGTGGTCAAGATTTTTAAGCCCCAAAACAGTGCATCCATCCATCCTAAAAAGTGCTCCACATGGCTCCGGTGGGTCAATAAAGGCCTTAAGTGAATCGATGCACTTTTCTAAGAAATATGTCCATATTTAAAATGTAATAAACCGTAATTTGTGCTAACTGTCGTATGTGCATACACGAGAGAGTGACATTCCAGTGGATGACAGAATGGATGACTTGAGGGTGAGTAAATCATTTTCATTTTTGGGTGAACTATCCCTTTAAAGATAAATGGATATAAATAAACAAACCAAATAATGAATAAATAAATCAAATAAATCAATAAAAATTTGAAAAGCACATAAAATTTATAAAACTGAAACTAAATATAAAAAGTAAAAGCTAATTTAAAATATTAAGAAAATACTATAATAGTATATAAATTATATTAAAATGATGCTAGTATTAGAATGATACATGTCCAGGTTAAATGACCCCCCCCCCCACCCAAAAAGAAACATGGTGTTAACATGATATATACTGTATACATATATATATATATATATATATATATATATATATATATATATATATATCATAAAAAATCACAAAAGTATGAACTGAGCTTGTACTGTGGGATTCTTTGAAATTACCATAAAGTACCACAGTACATACGTAGATTTCACTACCATGGTGGTATAAGTACCATAGTATTACCATCTGATACAATAACTGTAGCATGGAACCACCCCAGTTTTTTTAAATGGTTCCAAAACTATGGCATTACCATGGTGTCCTAAAATAGTCTGATACTGTGATATGTTTTATACCCTGGTAAACATACATCTGTTTTTAACTTGGTAAAATCCTTTTCCAGGTGCACAAATCAAATCTCCCATTTATGTGACAAAGTCTGTTCTGGTCCCTCTCTGTCAATCATTCATCTCTCCAGAACAACAAATCTTTGCCCTTCTTTTATTTACGTGTCTTTTTCTGAAATGCATTACAGAGTGGCACTCATGCCAAGCTAGTCATTTTCTGATCGTCTGTGCGCATTAGGAAATTGTGGTCTTGACTTCACAGGGACATTTAATCTGCATCCAAAGCTGGTCATTTTATAAAATAACAAGCAGGTTAGAAACCATCTCTGGGATGGGTAGAGGGAGAAACCTGTAGAAAAGGTCAAAGAGACTGGCTTTTAACTGATGCCTGTTATTTGACTATAACAAACCAATGAATGTTGTTGTAGTTGGTCTTTTTTTTTTTTTTTTAAAGACGACTATATATATATTGTTTTGCTGTAATCTTTTTATATAAACTAGCAAAACACCAGCTATGCAACTGAACATTTCAATCTTTTTCGCTAAACTGATGCAACGTCCTCTCAGACTTCAGTGAGCTAACAGTGGGTTAAAAGGTTGCCATTAAAGTGCAGAAAGGCTGACAAGAACATCGATGAGAATGGGGGTGAGCTGTCTCACAGTTACACTGACAGCATCACCCATTCACCACGCTCGCAAGACATACCCACTTAAACTCACTCGTTATCTACTATAATTATAACAGACATATTTTGGGAGGTTTACTGAATAATTAGAGTTGTCAGCGCTCACATCAAACTCCTTCAGACTCGCACAGAGCCGGCGAGGTCTGATGAGATGCAATTAACACTGCAGATTAACAGGCTCATCTGCGACATGAGCTCAGCGTGCTCCACTTGTCCCTCTCGACCCTCTTTGTCAACATGCGATTCCTCAGACCACCACGGACTGAGGAGGTATTGCTGTGTGTGGTTGGAAAACTGCTGTGGAGCTACACTGAAGCTGGCAATGTGACATGCATTCTGTCACGTGTACCTAATATATGATCCACTGCTTTCAAAGAAACAGGTAACAGCAGGTTTATTTGGATTGTGTTGTTTAAGTATATATATATGTCTCTGTGTGTGTGTGTGTGTGTGTGTGTGTGTGTGTGTGTGTGTATTTAATTGTCACATAACATGTATTTACTGTACAAAGCACAAAATAAAAAAGCGTTAAATTACTGTAATAAAATCCTTTAAACAACCCTTATATTCAGATTAATGGACAACTGGTTAATTCTTAAATTGAGAAAATGATGTTGCGGCAACAGCGAGATCATTCTTAATACAAAGAATAAATGTGATGTCCGGGGTGGTCTGAAGGTCCTCTGAGCCAAATTTGGAGAGAATTGGACAAAATTTGGGCAAGGAAAGTGACATGACATTCAGCCAAGTATGGAGACCCATACTTAGAATTCATGCTCTGCATTTAACCCATCCGAAGTTGCATGGTTTAAACAATGCAGTGAACACACACATTGAACACACACCCGGAGCACGCCCAGGGAGCAGTTGGGGGTTTGATGCTTTGCTTAAGGGCACCCAAGTCGTGTTACTGCCAGCCTGAGAATCGAACCCACAACCCTAGGGTTAGGAGTCAAACTCTCTAACCACTAGGCCACAACTTCCTATTAAACAGTTTTCATCAAAATCTAATTTTTTTGGCAGACGGGAGACATGGAGACACCATCATACTCTGCAGGTCAGAGGAAACTGATACAGATACTGTACATAAGCAGATTTTAGGCCAATTTGTAACAATCTTAAAACAAACCTCCAAATATCTAATATGTGTCCATATGACAGTTTTATGTAGATACAACTTTTCCTTTTTTTCCTGTTGATTCTTGACTTTGACAAGTTTCAGTAACTTGTATGGTCTCTCTAATCAAATGTAGCAAATATATAAACGAATTATAAGGAACAACAAAATCATTATGTAAATATCAGACAAGAAAGAGGCTGAGGCTTTTAATTTCTTTGACCACAAGGTGGCGCTATCCCCAAACTGCTCAGGTACCCTCTGGGCATGATGCCAATTATGCCTACCAAGCTTTGTTTCAATAAACCAAAGTCCTGGTAAAGACACAGCCATATACATTACAATTCAAAATGGCAGACAGGGAATATGGCTGCCCTTTAAAAAATGGTATCACTGGGATCAAGAAACCTAAAGACAACAGACACATGATTTTAGGCCATAAAGCGTAAGTATATTAATCAGACTGTATGATTTTAAGATCACTACACATTAATGTAAATGAAAATGACTTCCATATGCTTTGTAAGACTAAGTCTGAACATCTATGACAAATTTAGTGAGAAGATTTGTATGGTTGATATTGAACACACAATGTTCAGTCAACTATGTGGAAAGAAGGATTTTTTTCTTCTTCTCTAGTCTAGACCAAAGGGTTATATGAACAGAAAAAAGTATTCTTTTTTGCTGATAGTTGCACTTAAGTGTTTGACTGGGAGACCACCAGATATACTTCACATTAGTTTTATTAACTATTTATTTGTATTTACTTTAAGATCAGAGAGACAGAGAAGATCAATTGGTCTTCACAAAAATTATTAAAAAGACTGTGAGGAAAACGTTTTTACTTCATAAATGATACTTGATGTGACTGCAATAAAACATAACCATCACTCAGTAGTTCATGCAGTGTTGGAAAATGTCAGGGTTAGCGGAGAAAAAATATCTCAGAGGATATGCTATGTGTCAGGGAAAGGTAGAGGTGGAGAGCTATGATTCAAACAAAGTACTTATCAAGGACTAAGCTTATGAACACTTGTCCACAATATGTGTGTGTGTGTGTGAGAGAGAGAAATAGAGAGACAACAGCCGGCAGCTCTTGGTTTTACTCTACTAGACACTGAAGTCAAATGGCTCTTGTTTGTAGATGATCTGGAGCTCACAAAAGAGGTGGTGCAGCAACAAATACACAACTTCTGGAATATGTCATGTTATTTTTTTTAAGGAAGAATAAAACATAAACACACACACACACACACACACAACCACACACACACACACACACACACACACATATATATATATATATATATATATATATGCATTTAAAACAAAATTAAATAATGGTTAACCAACCCCAATCATAAAATGTTTTATGCAAAATTGTAAAAATAATCAAATTGGTTAAAACCAAACCCAATCCAGGGTTCCAATAAATGGAATCTCCAGAGCAGCATTAGAATTATTAAAAATAAAAATACATATAATATGAAACATTAACCATATCGATAAATAGAATATAAAACTAGAAATAAAAATAGAGTTACGTGGATCTGAGACTGAGAGAGAGATCCAGAGAGATTGTTAGCACTCAGGTAACAGCTGGAATGAAGAGGCGTGTCTACGGTGCGGGGGCGGGGCTACACGCTCTCAAATGAAAAGCCACTATTATAGAGACTTAAAGGGACTCACAGGTGTTACAGTAAAACGTGAGTCACACAGCGCAGGCGTTCGCAGAGAAGAGATTAAATATCTACTGTTAAGTCAGCGTGAGAAAAAGGACATTTTTTAGAGTCACATGGGCTTCTTTTTTTTTTGACTACAGCCATGTGATGGCATATTGAGTCGAGTGTGTAATGTAACAATCCCCACCGACGCTTGTGCAGTGTTTTGACGCTCAGTGACATGACATGGACGGCGGAATGTCTCACCTGAGAGCAGATGAACTGAAGAACGATGTCGGACCAGGTAAGATCTTCGCTTTCCCGTGTGTGTGTGTGCGGGTTGTAGGGTCCTTCCAGGATTGGGATGTACACCGGTGTGAACACACCCTCTCTTCTTCTGCAGCTTTGTGTTGACTTTGTTTCTTGTAGAAGTGATTGTGATAGAAAGCATTCCTATGCTGAGACAGTCCTAGAGTTTACTTTCTATATATTTGTATCAGTGTCCTTGTATGGATAAAAAAACGGTCCAAAATAGCTATATTGATCATTATAAACCACTGTAACTTAATAATATTTGGCAAAGACATCCCTATTATAGTCGAAATATTATTTATAATCGTAAATGGTTTGCCTACTGCTTCAATAATCATGATGATTAAAAATTCATATTTTCTTATAAATAATAATAATAATTATTATTAAAAGTAACTGTTAAAGAGCTTCCCTCACCCCAAGCAGATACTACATCCCTATTGTTTCACCTGTCTGTCCCTCATAAAGATTTTAAATTACATTAATTACCTCCTTTCAATTACTTTATTGGTTGTCCTATGTGTGTCTTTGGCATGTCCTGACACTCTGATCCGACGTACAGGTCCCCAGCAGACCTGCAGTGCTGCGGCTAGATTAATTGCCATATTAATATTGATGCCAGTAGCCCTTGTGAGCAAACATGGTAAACAGTTTAAGAGCTCTCTTGGGATTTTGCTTGATGGAAATAGATGGACGAAGCCCTCAACAGCCCTGAGACTGAGAAAACTCTACGTTCCTTGTATTTTTGGTCTGTTGGGATGTTTATACTGCTCTTTTAGAGCAAGATATGCTTGTTTATGTGAATGGACGCACTGCTCAGTGTTTTGACCCACTTTGTATAGAGTGTGCAACCCTAAAGTCCCAGAGGATCACGTTCCTCCCCCCTTGCACTTGGATTGTTTCTATACCTGTACATTAATTTTAGATATCATAAAGACTGTCATCGTTCTTGATGTTCAGATTTATTGGATGAACTACTTTGCCTCTGAGTTATGTTATTACTTGTCTTCGGTTTTCACAGGATTTTGGCTTAAGTTTATCAGCTGCGCCCCCGCTTCGCAGGGGTAGCACCCCCTTGCCAATCAAGCATCAGCTGAGCGAGAGGAAGCTGTGTCCGAGGATTACGACTGGACGCCGGGACTCGACGAGTCTGCCACTCCGCAAATCAGCATCAGCAATATCCAAGATTCTGCCTTCCCAAACCGCCACAGCAAAAGTACCACGGACCGCTTCGGATTAGTACTGTTGGGCCAAAACGGAGTGGGCAAATCCTCTCTGGCACTTTGCATGGCTTGGACTGTCAGACAGATCACTCTCTATAGACTCTGAAACCCAAGCAACCGGTAAAGATTATATTAGTTTATCCTTCTTATGCTCAGCATCAAGCGTCATGATGCTGAGGACTGTACTATTTTAGATTTGAATTGGATGAAACGCACTATCACCTTACAGAAACCCGAGATCACTAGTGTAAGGTTCTCAGTATTTGATTGGAAAAAAATAAAGTGGGTGCCATGAAGGCATCCATCTTATTTCAGGTCTTTTGTCATTTTGTGTCTTAATGAGGTGGGAGAGAACCCTCAGAGTACTGCTCTGCACAGACACTTTCTGCACAAACCGAGCATGTCATTTACTAGGGGATAAAGAGCCAATCAGACACACAGATGGGTTTTTTTCTCTCAAGTGTCCTTGTGCATCGATTCTGCACTGGATAAATTATTGTTACGCAACTGTCTCGGGTCCAATTCTGAACTTACCTTTCAAAACTCCTTTTTGTATTCTTCCCACAGAATATATTATTATACATTGATCTTGTGAAATTGCCAGTTTCAGCTCAGTTGCAGGAAAAAATGAGATGCTAATAGAATACCAGTGATTCCACTTCATGCTTGAGTGTCAGTTCTCATAGAAATGACTTTGTTTGTGTTGTAGATGAGGGTTACCAGCGGCGAGTGACTGTGGATGACGAGGACAGCACAATTTTAGTGTATGACAACTGGAAACAGGTGAGTCAGACAAACACTCTCACAATGCATAAAGCACACTGAGGTTTTCTTTGTTTTGGATTGTTTTTGATTTGTATTTTTTTTTTTTTTATTCATTGGTTTTCAGAATTTCTTATAGTGCTTGCAAGGTGGGAGTGTGTTATGATGCACATTAAATTGTGATTGGTCTTGCCTTCCCTGTGTATACGTAAACCTGTACTGCTGCAGATTCTTGTATTCATCTGACGGAAAACAAGATGCATACTTATTGTCATGACAACAGCAAAGTGACTGATGCAGCATTTTATTTTTCACAGAACTAAAGTACAATTTCTAAGCTTACCGAACACGATTCTTTTGCTACCTTGTGACTGCAGGTATCTGCTTCAGGAAATACAAATCTTCTATTTTAATGTATTAACTGCAGTGTTTGGGAAGCTATGTGTGTTATATATATATATATATATATATATATATATATATAATATATATATATATATATATAATATATATATTTGAGCACATTATATATATTTTTGGGTAATTGTTCCTCAAAAATTGCTTAGTGTTTTAAAAAGAATAATTGAATTATACAGCTAAATTTAAATGAACCATTGCATCAATGTAGGTGTTCGGTGTGAAGTTCTATAAATTGTGCAGGCAGGACATTCATTATATGTGAGTTGTTAAGAAAAAAGAGAGGGAAGGATAACAGAGAAGAGAACGGATGCTGAGAAAGATGAGAAAAATCTGCCCTTGACCTTCCAGCTGAGGGGTTGTCTGTTGTTTGTCATTTCTGTTTCCTTTTACTTTAGGGCAAATTGTTTTCAGTTTCCTGTAATTTGTTCCATTTCTGCTGAGTGTAACTGCCGGGTTTAAAGATCCTTTTACAAGCGTTTTATTTGTGTACCCTCAACCCTGGTTTCTTTGATATTCCACAGTGAATTATGATCTCTGCTTTACCACTTTAAAAGCCAATTATTTCTGCAATATCTAACATGATGTACTGAATCAATATACTGTGGTATGTATCATTATGCTTTTCAGTCATGATTATTACATTTGCATTAGTGTGTTGCAGAATTATACTGTTCCAGATATACTGTCAAGTAAAGAAAAAAATATGGCTCTTGCAATATACAGCACAGAACTGTATGTCAAAACATTAATATCGTACAGTGACATTCAAAAGTTTGGAGTCAATACGATTTTTACTTAATATCTTTATTCAGTAAAGATGCATTAAAATGGACTGTAAATACTTTTTACATTTGTTATAAATTTCTGAAAGATCATGTGACTAAAGAGAGTAATTGCTGTTAAAAATCTGAATATCAGTTTTGCTATCGCAGAAATTCATTGAAATTTAAATATATTAAAATGGAAAAAGCAGGTTTGAATTATTTACATTCATCTTCATCTGGGATTAATGCCTCTTGACTAGTTCACTTGTCTCTTCACTTATCAATCACCTTTTCTTCATTTCATGAAGATACAAGCCATTTGACATTCACTCAAACCATAGGACATTCCCAGGGGACAAGTACCAGTTTGAAAGCTCCTCATAATTTTATGTGCAATGCATGTATTTGCCTTACACCCGCTCGTATAATAGTCCAAAGCATGTAGTGTGGGTGTATCATCCACTCAGAGCTCTGTTTATACTCTGAAATAAGATGATAATTTCGCCTGGAACTCACAGATGTATCGCAGCGATATCATGAGCACATGCTTGTGACTTTTGTATGAATCACAGAGTGTCTTTTCTGTTTCACAGCTGACTAGAAATGATTCAAACACCTTTGAATGTTATGTGATATCACAGGGTTGTGCATATAGATGTTTTAGCATACCGAAAAGGTATTAATTTGCCTTTTAGCCATGTTGATTATTCATATTTATTCAAATCCCTGGTCAGAATTGATTGACTTTGACCAGTCTGTTCCCTTTCCAAATGGTGTTTATGTGTCATCAGATCTCTCCTAAATCAGATGCTGTTTGTTGCAAGCATGAATGTCAATAGTGATGCTGCTATCACAGAATGACTGCAACTTTTGGATTAATTCCAGGGCAGAGATGGAGAGGGAGAGAGCAGTGGCTGGAAGAACTCCAGACTCCCCCATTCCATCATTTCTCTTTCTCCATCTTACCATTTTTCTCTTTCAAAGCATCCCTCTTTTTCTCCGTCTAACCATCCAGCTGTCTTCCTCAGTGGCACATCGTATCACTTGACCTCTGACCTCACCCACTGCGTTCCATTCTATACCTGCCTTGCCCGTTTTCACGTTGCCATGGCTACCAGTGGTCCAGCAAACAACAGGATCCCAGATAAACTACGCAGTGATTAATTTTAATTTTACAGATGCAGAGGTTCAGCGCTGCCCTTACAGTTTTATGGTTCACTGATTGCAATCTGTAGCTCCTGGATTGAAGCTCGATCATGAATATTCAGCAGAGGTCTGTCAGTAATGTAGTTACTTCGTTTATTTCAAGATTCAAGTAGGTTGGAGCTGCACAATTGATTCAGTCAAAAGTGATATTCCCTTGCACGAGAAACCACAAAAGGCTGAAATTGAATTAAAGAAAAATATAGTCTGCAATGCAATGCATACTTCAAAATGAATTGGAGGTGTTTTGTTTTGGCTGTAGTTTACTATACACAAAAACTATATATATTACTATACCATACACACAAAACAAAAAAAAATAATCGGAGTATGGTAAAGATGGACATGGTGAGAACACAATGTGGTTCGCTTAAGAGTAACTCTATCTACTGGCAGCAGAATGCGGGCAAAACATGACTCCGATGCATGAGGCATTGCTCCAGATTGAGTTATTGCATACCCGTTTGCTGTTTCGCACACTCTTTCGGGTACAAAAGAGCTTTATTCAATAATTGTATGCCTTTTTGATTTGCTTTGATCCAGGAAGCAGCAAGATGAAGTCTTAAATGTTCATCAAATCGTGGTTTGAATCACGGTGTGTTTAAAATAATTGCAGAATGATTGTTTCTGTCCTTATCCTTGTAGAGGGATAAAACACCCTCTAAGCATTTCTCCCTTGTCTGTATTTAAGGCAAAATGTAAGCATTATTAATTAATGGTACAAGTCTTCGATGATTCAGTGGAGGTCAGCAGTTTCCTTATTGTGAAACCAGGTCAATATTTCTGGATGCGGTGAAGACGCTGCAGTAAGTTTACAGTCATGTTCTGCGGGCTGCAGCCTCATTGTCAACTTACTTTGTTCACTGAACCATGGAGAATTGGAGAGAGACGGTGAATGAACTCATTCTCATGCAGTGCTGCATCAGTAGTAGCTGCAGAGGATGCAGGCCTGTTTTGGTTCTATAGCAGATTCCCCAAGTTCGCCCAATCAACACCTGACACATCAGCCCAGTTAGAGCTTGGATTAGGCACCGGCATTCATTCACATGCAAACATGCACATACTAACAAATATAGAATCACGCACACCGCCCTGAGTCTAGACGGCCTCGGTTAGGATGTTAGACTTGAAGTGCTTGCGACAGTGGCCTTTAATAAGTCATTCTCTTTCCTAAAATAGCCGACACACTGTCAGCCATATTCCGTCACCTGCTCTGCCATTGGTCAGGATTTAGGAATTGCATCACATGTCGCTACACCCTTTTCCGTGTTCCAGCATGGAATCGTATTGGCAATCTCTGATCACCTGTGTCCAATACATTGGCCAAAACCTTGCCTTGAGATCAGCATAAATGGGATGTAAACTGGATTGGTTTATTCCAAATGTTAAGCCGTTTTTCTCTTGCCCTTTTTGACGTAATATCAAATATCTAACTGTGTATTATTTGTTTGTATATAATATGTATATCTATTCTAGATTTTAAAAATAGCATAGTTCTATATAGTTACATGTTATATTAAATAAATACCATTGTGTATTATTTCCTTTTTTACTCATTTACTCATCCTCGCTTTTTTTCCAAACCTCTTTGGCTTTCTTTCTGCAACACAAGTAATATGTTTAAAGATGTGCATGACAAAAAAGATTTTTTCTTCCCCCATATAATGAAAATGTCTGCTGACTGAGGCTATCATTCTGTCTCACATCTGTTCTCCGGAACAGCATAAGGTGAATAAATGATGACAGAAATGTCTTTTTCGGGTGAACTAGCCCTTTTAACATTAGTTTCAAAATAAAACATGCAGCATAGCAAAGTAATGTTGTCATGTCACATTCTACTTTTTGAAATGTTTTAGTATACGTATATTACATATGCATACTATTAAGAAATAGCGAACAGATGTATTTTACAATATTAACTAGTTTTCCATTCTAAACATAGCCCAGACCAAGCCTAGCTCTAGCCAGCCGTGACCATAGCACAAGATGCTACTAGTTCTTGTTGCATATGTTTGGAATGTAATGAGCTGGTAGACTGGGGCCAATCGGTTTTGCTATAATTAATAGAGTACTTTGAGGTGAAATATTGATGACACTAAGTGGCTCATATGGTTTTTGTTTATGGGTATGGTCTATTGTGTGTGTGTAAACTGACAAGACAGTTTGGAGTTTTTTTTTGTTTGTTTTTATTATATATTTTTTTTAATAAATGTGTGAAGTATAAGTCTGTTTATCTCACTCAGACAGAGTGTGTAGAGTACTGCTGGGAGCCTTATGCTTAAGTACAGTGTGCCACAGCTCAGCCCTAGTGTTGTTATGGACTGTGAGCTTTCTGTAACGTTCATTAGGGAGATGTTTATTCTTTGATGTTGGTGTGCTTGGCAGAGTAAGCGGGCCTTTATTTCTTTGGAGGTATGTGTGCCCTGTGTTTATAGCAGCAGGATTGGCTTGTTCAGCGGCTGAGAAAGCACTTTCAGATGGGATGGTGTATGTCTGTGTGTGGGCTCTCGGGCCAAATGTGTATGTTTTGGAGGATGGGATGTGTGGACAGATGGTCTGTGGTGACTGTCTGCAGGGGTGGGGACCTCATTCTGGTGCGCAGACACACATTCGGCACACGGTTATGTCTCAACATCCAGTTATCAGGCTTGACCTCTCCCCCGAACGGAGCAACAAATTCAAGTCTCTTATGCACCCCTATTACTCATAT